>NC_135416.1:28859070-28879070 GCF_051991245.1 Festucalex cinctus | reverse complement strand
AGGATTCACCACAAGGCACAAACTATTCATCAGCCTCAAAAAGGTCTGGAACAGCATTCTTTGGACCAATGAGACTAAGATCAACCTGTACTAGAATGATGAGAAGAAGAAAGTTTGGAGAAGAATTTTAACAGCTCATGAGCCAAAGCACACCACATCTTTTGTAAACATGGTGGTGTTAGTGTGATGGCATGGGCATGCTTGGCTTTCAATGGCACTTGGTCACGTGTTTTTTGATGATGTGGCAAAAGACAGAAGCAGCCCAATGAATTCTGAAGTGTATAGGGATATAATTTCTGCTCCGATTCAGCCAAATAAACAAAGTTGATTGGACGGTGCTTCATAGTAGCAATGGACAATGATCCAAAACATAGTGCAAAAGCAACCCAGGAGTTTTTAAAGCAAAGATGTGGAATATTCTTCAAAGTCGAGTTAATGACTCGATCTCTGACCAATCGAGCATGCATTTCACTTTCTCACGGCAAAACCTAAGGCCGAAAGATACAACAACTGAAGACAGCTGCAGTAAAGGCCTAGCAAAGCATCACAAAGGAGGAAACGCAGCGTTTGGTGATGTCCATGGGTTCCAGACTTCAGGCAGTCATTGCCTGCAAAGGATTTGCAACAAAATATTGAAAAGTACCATTTTACTTTACGTTATGTTTATTTGTTCAATTAATTTTGATCCCCAGGAATAAGGAGCATTTGCATAGAAATAGCTACAATTCCTACATGCTTAATCATATATTTCTGTTCAACCTCTTATTTAACATCTAATTAAAGCTTAAAGTCTGCACTTCAATTCCATTGTAGTTGTTTCAGTTTAAATCCAATGTGATGGAATACAGAGACCAAATCATGAAAATAGTGTCACTGTCCAAATATTTTTTGGTTCTAACTGTATATGATAATATTTGGTTACATATGTAGTGCCACCTAATGGTGACAATAAATGACATACCTTAAGATTTTGTATACCGTGCCCAGCCCGTTGAAGGGATCCAGTTGAAAATTGGTCAGAAAAACCTTAAGTTGTTGATCATGCCCCACACCGAATATTGTAACTTTTCACCACAGGACCATTACGGTGCCGCAAAGTCTGATGATTTTTCATGACAAATAAGCTGCTTTAACTTGATCCTGTCTTCTCAAAATTTCACACATTTGATGAGAGTCCAGCCCTATTTCATCTTATATACGTGTATTTATATATATATATATATATATATATATATATATATATATATATATATGTATATATATGTATGGAAATATGTATATATGTATATATATGTATGGAAATATGTATATATGTATATATGTATGGAAATATGTATATATGTATATATATGTATGTATATATATATGTATATATGTATATATATGTATATGTCAATATATGTATATATATGTATATGTATATATATGTATATGTATGTATATGTATATGTATGTATATGTATATATATGTACATGTATGTATATGTATATGTATATATGTATGTATATGTATATGTATATATATGTATATATATGTATATGTATATATATGTATATATATGTATATATGTATATCTATATGTGTATATATGTATATATGTGTATATATGTATATATGTGTATATATATGTATATATGTATATATGTATGTGTATATATGTATATATATGTATATGTATATATATGTATATGTATATATATGTATATATATATATATATATGTATATGTATATATATGTATCTGTGTATATATTTATATATATGTATATTTATGTATATGTATATATATATGTATGTATATATGTATGTATCTGTATATATATATATATATGTATATATGTATGTATATGTATGTATATATATATATGTATGTATATGTATGTATATATGTATGTGTATATGTATGTATATATGTATGTGTATATGTATGTATATATGTATGTATATGTATATGTGTATATGTATGTATATGTGTATATGTATGTATATGTATTTGTATATATGTATGTATATGTATATATATGTATATGTATGTATATGTATATATGTATGTATATGTATATATGTATGTATATGTATGTATATATATATATATATATATATATATATATATATATATATATATATATATATATATATGTATATATGTATATATATATATATATGTATATATGTATACCTTCTCTACTGACTGACAAAGACAAAATGGCGGACGCTGCAGGAGGGAGCGCTACAACTCCTGCATTGAAACGCTCGAGATTAAAACCTGTGATATACAGGACAACTGATGGCAAGACAGTTGTGGAGGATGAACTTCTCACTTTTCTCGTTACAAAAATGAGGACTTTAAATCAGGAAGAGATCGTCCTGTTGGCGATAAACACGTTCGACACCAAGGCGATTGAAGCCTCTAAGAAAGTGTTGTTTGAACTTTGCCCTAGGACTACGCAACGATGCGTTGGACATAAAGGGCAAAATAAAGACGCCAACAATATAAATCTCTGTCTCAGTGTGTTGAACGAATGTGGGGAGGATATCCCTAGATTTGTTTGTCACTATCTTGACGATCTACCGCCGATATCATTTGCCAGCCTGGATGTTTCCTGTTTGCTACGGAGAATGGAGCACCTGAGTGCTGAGCTGGGTGCGCTGAAACACGTCACCTCGCTGCAGGCTGATGTCTGTGAGCAGGTTCGGACGGGTGTTGCGGAAGTGAGCTGCCGAGTGTCTGCGCTGGAGGCCCTGACGAGTGGTGCGGTGACTGGTGCTGGTGTTCCGGACGGCGATGGCAGTGGCGGCGCAGTGGCAGTGGCACCGGCGTGGCGGGATGACGAGTGCGTCGAGTCCGAAGGTGTAAAACAAGTGGAAGCTGGTGCACTGGACTCTGACGTGGAATTATGCGCCACGGAGCGGCGATTGTCCGCAAGCTTTTCTGATCTGACGCCTGTGAATCGTACCGGGGCGAAATCTACCGGCCTCGGTATTAGCGGAACGTCAATGAAAAATGACTCAGCTGGGTTTGTTCCCACCACCGGCTCTCCTGGGTGGAGTAAAGTTGTCAAGAAAGGACGGCCTCGGCAGAAACTGGCGAATACAGCGCTGGGAATGCCTGTTTCTGCCGCTGGACGAAAGAAAGCTGGATCTATTTCGATAATCGGCACTGGCGCTGTAAGTACTATAAAAGTCGTAAAGACTAAAATAGTGAGTGTTTTTGCCACGAAATTCTGTTCAGATTTGGATGCAGAGACGCTGTCAGAGTATCTTAAGTCAAAACTTAACAGGGATGTGACCTGCCTAAAAATCGATTGTGCACGTAGCCGATATGGCTGTTTCAAAGTTACTGCAGAATGTCAGGACATCAATGAAATGTATAATCCTGAATTATGGCTCGAAGGGGCTCTGGTTCGGAGGTATTATGAACCACGTAGAGCGACCGCCCTCGGGCCGATTATGGCCACTGCGCCCCCTTTGCAAGGAGGGGTAAGTGTGCAAGTGGATGTTGAATGAATGATGAAAGTTGTGTCATACAATTCTCGTGGACTGCTTACTGGACAAGGGGCTGCTGACAAAGCACGGCGTATTGTTATTGACACACTCTTTGAGAGTTTTGATATTCTATGTATACAAGAGACTATGCTATCTGTACAAGATCTGGACAAACTCAACACTGTGCACAGTGACTTCTATGGGGCAGGGGAGTCCTCAACTGATTTGAGTTTGGGTATTGTGCGTGGCAGAATACCTGGTGGGATAGCCATTTTTTGGCATAAGAAACTAGACCCATTAATTTCTGTAATTCGGCTTGCGGTTGACTGGGCCATTGCAGTTCAAGTTACACATGATAGGAATACTTTTTTTGTTTTAAATGTTTATACACCTTATGAATCTTACCAGAATGAAAGTGAATATCTTAATAGGCTCGCTTTTATTAGTTCTTTTATAAAAGATAGTGAATACACGAGTATCTTTGTAATGGGTGATATGAATGCTGATATATCAGATGTTCACTCCTTGTTTGACCGACATTTGAAGGAGTTTTGTGGAAATGATAAGCTTATGCTCTCAAGTGAAAAAATCTTACCAGCTGATAGCTATACATATATTAGTGAAGCTTGGCATACAACATCTTGGCTGGATCACTGTATATGCACAGCTGATGCACACAACTGCTTGGTGGCAGCTGAGATCTTATATAGTTTAGCTATTGCAGATCATATTCCAGTTTCTATGACACTTGATCTAGAGTGTTTACCTGAATTGCCTGTTTGCAATAATGGTACATGTAGAAAGCTAGACTGGGGAAAACAATCAGATTTTGATCTTTGGCAGTATAATTGTCGAACTGATATAACTCTTTGTGATGTTGACATCCCATGTGAAGCTATCCTATGTGATGATATAAACTGTAAGAAACAGGAACATTTCATGACTGTGCTCAACATGTATGAAACAATAGTGACAGGCCTCCTTAATGATAGTAATCCCCTTATTATTGAGAAGAAGAAGCATAGAATCATGCCTGGTTGGAGTGTGCATGTGTCTGATCTATATTCAGAGGCTAAAGATGCCACTCAAAAATGGGTATTGGCTGGTAAAATAAGATACGGACCAGAATTTGAGAAGAAGAAAGAAGCAAATGCGAAGTTTAAGTATGCGCTGCGCTTTATTAAGAAGAATGAACAGATGTTGAGAGCAAACTCTATGGCAGGAAACCTTGGGCAGAAAGACAGTATCGCTTTCTGGAAAGAAGTTAAAAGAATTAACAACAGTAAAATACCGCAGTCGGCTAATATTGATGGGATTTCTGGAGATAAAAATATTGTGGAGTTATGGCGAAAGTATTAGAGTAAGCTTTTTAACTGTGTTCAGAGTGCTGATTTTACAGCAACTACTTAAAGTATGTGCTGATTATGGGGTGCAATATGACATCCATTATAACCCTATTAAAACTGTGGTAATGATGATTAAATCTAAGGCGGATCAAAAGCTGATATTTCCATCTTTCTGTTTGTCTAAACAAGAAGTTGTAACAAAGGTAAAATATTTGGGCCATGTGTTGAGGGATGACTTAAGTGATGATGATGATGTACTGAGACAGTGCAGAAAGTTATATGCCCAAGCAAATATGCTTGCGCGCAAATTTAGTTACTGTTCTGATGATGTTAAAATTGAACTCTTTAAAGCCTACTGTACTCCATTATATTCCCCACATCTATGGCACAACTATAGAAAAGGGATAATGAATAAGATCAAGGTTGCATATAATGATGCTTTAAGAATTCTGTTAAAATACCCTAGGTGGGAGAGTGCAAGTTTCTTGTTTGTTGCCTCAAATGTTCCAACATTTCATGCACTGTTAAGGAATTTTATATATAAATTTATGTGTCGAATCAATGGATCCGGTAACGGAATTATAAAACCGATAAATGATCCTTTTTTAAGTGATTCTAGATACACTTCATTGTTCTGGAAATACTGGATACATGAACTGTATGTTTTTTAAACCAAGGGCTATTTTTTATGTGTGTTCTTATATAAGTGTGTTTTTTGTATGTTGTTGTATTATTTGTTTGTTCTTAATGGACTTGAGTCTGTCAATAAAGATACTTAAAAAAAATAATGTATATATATGTGTATATGTATATGTATATGTGCATATATATATATATATATATATATAAGTATATGTGTATATATATATGTGTATTTATATATGTATATATATGTATATGTATATGTATGTATTAGGGGTGTCACGATTCGCCAACTCCACGATTCGATTTAAATTTCGATTTTGGGGTCACGATTCGATTTTTTTTTCGATTTTTTTTTTTTTTTTTTTTCCGCTCCCCCACTTTATAACACAGAGGCATATGCTTCTGTAGGCTAAGGCTAGTCTATGATCATTGGTTCTATTCATTGTACAGTAAATCTTATTTCAAAAGATCGGCTACATATAGGTGATGCAATTTCCATATTATTTTTGTGTAAATTTATGTAATATATGATAATTGTCAAACCCCTGCCTGAAATTTCAATTAAAACTACTCAGATGTTAAAGTCGACCCGTGTTTATCTACTCTATATTTTCTGTTATTGTGTTACTTCCCTTCCCCTTGACGAGCCGGGCGTAACACCGTGGCCGAGTACAGTACGCGCACATAGCATATCTTGCAACTGTGGTCTTTTTATCGACAACGTGAACGTTGTCGACATAACTCACCGGGAACGCAAAATGTTTCCAAACTGGTGACGAGAGAAGCGGGAGCGGCTTGAAGCACCATTGCTGTGTCTGTCCGCGCTTGCCATCATGACTGCAGGAGAAGTCAGCTAACAAGTGCCGTTAGCTAGTAGCTGAATGGCTGCGTCTCATTTGCTTTCCTGGGAGGTGGCGGTGGCAGCGGTGGCGGCGGGCGCGGGGGGGGGGGGCATCGAATCGTGTGTCCTCTCTTCTATTTCGATGCTCGAAATCGTGACGTAATTTCGATCGATTTCGATAAAAAATCGAAATCGTGACACCCTTAGTATGTATATATGTGTATATATATGTATATATATGTGTATGTATATACATATGTATATATATATGTGTATATATATATATGTATATATATATATGTATATATATATGTGTATATATATATATATGTATATATATATATATATATATATATATATATGTATATATATATATGTATTGTAAGGGAATTCGGTCCAATTAATTATTAAATCAATAATTGTTATTAAATTAATAATCAATTGGCTCATTAATTGAAGGAGACTCAAACTTAATATTTAAATTAAGTTGAGCTTGCCTGCGGAGCACCACATCTCTTTTTGATAATTTTCTCAGGATAACAGATGAGAACCTCGTTGAATCAGTCATTAAAATGAAGGTTGTGCCCTTATTACAATTTTGTGAGTTCTTTGTTCAGCTTAGAGGTCACTATAAATTGATGAAACACATACACAGTAAACCAGGTTTTGAGTTTTGTGCACGTTTATTCTCTAACCTAGGTGGGATAATCTACTTAGAATTTAAAGAAGCAAAACTAACTACTATGATAGGAAATGAAACGAGAACTAAAATAATAAAAATAATCAAAGGAGAAGAAAAGAAGAAAAGAGAAACGGTCTTAACCAAGGTGATGGATTTCTTAAATCAACCCAACATGGGACCCACAATCAACCTAGTTTGCACCAATTTGTAATCTGGCGAAGGCCTGCAGTTGCACTTACAGATGGGGTTGGTCTGAGAAGCAGGACCCTGGATGGAGACTTGCCAAGCCCGTTTGAAGATAGAATGGAGAAGGTTCAGTTCAGGAGAGGGAGAGACAGGTCGTCCGGCTGGCCAACTGAGCGTCACGGGGTCAACCTGCTGGCTGGGAAGAGGCCCTCTTGGTTGAGGCCTCGGTGCTTGGGAAAAGCACCATCCGTTGAGCCTTTGCAGGGACTAAAAGCAGCGTGTTTCGCTGCGCCTGTCGCTACACGCGATGGCTTCTGTGCGTTGCCGTGTGCTGGAGGTTAAGCTAGCTGGGCTAGCCCTTTGTCTGGCAGCCACGCCGATGGAGACCAGGAAAGAGCCAAGAGGAGCCAAGGAGCAGTGAAGAGAGCGGGAGCCAAAGAGCAGCGAAGAAGAGAGAGAGCAGCACGCAGGGAGCGTGCTTTTAAATCGGGAGGGCGGCGGCCTCCACACCAGGGGTCTGGTGAGACCACAGTGGAAAGTTACCAGCTGGGGGAGGTTTTTGGTAGACTCATCAGATTGAATCTGGATCCCATGTGTGTTAAGATTCTAAGGTCAGAATTCAACCAATGCAACACGTACAATTGAATACCTCAAAAGAAATGTTACCTAGCTTACACTGTTAAAACGTGCATACACATGAAAGTTTAGTGGAGAATCTGCCACTGCAATGGAACATTTTCATGACATTTCATGGAGTCAACATTTCACCAATGGCAAACATAACATTTCATAATTCATTGTTCTGTTGCAAAATAAGAAAGTCAAGTTTCTAAGAAGGCTTTTACTGTTCTGATTTGTGTGTGTGTGCGCGTGCGCGTCAGTCAGAGCATGTGTGGCTGTTTGTGGGGGATGTTCTTGTCCTCCCCACCCCCCACAGTGGCATGTTCAGGCCACAGGAGTTCAATTCCTTTGGAACTGAGGTTGCAAAAAGTTACAACCGGCCGATAATCGTTACAGATCCTCCTTTTGGCGATGGAAACGTTCTTCGACAGAACGTTTCGGTCGGCACTTCTAGACGTGGCATCGGCAGGTGGACAGGTGAAGCACAACAATGCAGTTACCAGAGTACAAAGTTGGTGCAAACCCACCCCTCCCCTCCCTTTGCTAAAGCTAGACTCGGCAGTTTGCTATGATGTTATCTTTCCCTCTAGGTCTACACTACGTGTCGTGTATAGAGTGGAAGGGGAAAGTAACAGACGCAACAGGAGAAGAACACGAGAGTGAAAAATAGAAGTCCAATAGTTGTCTAGAGGCCTGTGTAGGAATGTCATGTCAATGTGACTGAAAGGGGGCACTTTCGGTTCTTACTATGACTTTGGGTCTTTCTAGGGCAAAAGAAAGCTGTATTAAGGGAGCATGCAGGCCGAGAAGACGTTCTTACAACTGAGCTGTTGATGTATCAAACAGATTAGTGCAGCATGTCAAGTCTCAGCGCGGTCACACCTTGCGTGTGAGCGTGCTCTGGTTGGGACACCGGGAAGAAACAAAGTCTTGTGGTTAGTTTGGTTCAGCTTAGCGTGATGCTAGGCAGATTGAGGACTAGCGTAGTCCTTTTGGTTGTTTTGTCGGGAGACGGTAGATTGGTAATTTGTTTGCTACGCGTTGTTAGGTAAAAGGAATCTCGGTCGTGACTCGCGTGTTTCGCCATTTTCAAGTTAACGGTGTTTGGACTAACAGCGTTAACAATTAAGGTTCTTATTTTAAATAAGAAGCTAAGAAAAGCAGTAGCCTAAAGCACATTTCTTACCAATTGCTTTAGTCGTTTGGGGAGTCTGCTGAAGTTCATTTGAGTCACTGTACACTTTCTAGGATGTTTGTTTATGCACATGGTGTCATAAGTATGAGTGCGGGTGTGCGAATGGGTGAAGCACAAATTTAATTGGCTATTCAATGGCGATATGGCGGTTAGGTTTGGCCCTAGCCACTTTAAATATGTCATTAGCGCAGTCATACACAACAGCAGCAAAAATGGGTTTGCCATTAGGCGCCAGGGTGTCTGAAACCACTGTTTGGAAAGGGACCGTTTGGGTCCTGCATCAGTTGGAAAGGCAAATGCATCCATAGGTGCCTGATGGGTGGGAGCTAAAAGCTCCAAGTCATCTTGTGGATGAACCACAGGAACAATCACAGGTGTATCTTGTACCTGCTGATGATGGTCAACAAAGATGGGTGAGGTTCATCCCTCAATTGTAACCAAGGAAGTGAGGTCATGGAGGTTGGACCTGATTGGCTGGTCCAGTCCTGTTGTGATGACCTCCCTTTGACAGCTATGTGTCATGTCATGGGCGTATGATGTCATGACCCCCCCTTCGGCTACGTGGAGCCACGAACGGCAGAGATGTGCGGTCCAGGGAGGAGCAAGAAGAAAGCCCATGACAGGAAGCAAAAGGTGACCACCAAAAGCGAATGTCTTGGCATGAACAGGTGAGCCGTCGACAGGCGAACGAGGAAGGCACGCGGCGGCGGTGAGCCACACAATGAGCAAAAGCAAGAGAAGAACAATGGACTGCAAGTTCATTGAAATCAGATAAGTATTGTTGAGCACAAAGGCTGACAACGTGTGGCCCAAAAGAAGTACTGCACGCGCGAAAGCGGGGGCAGTGAATGGCAGTAAAGTGGCGCGCACCATCTGCATTGCAAGGGTGGGCAGGGTGGGTAACAAATTGCTCAGAAATAGGCACAACGCGCCAAGCAGATTGCAAAGAGCAACCACTGTGTTGTTTGGGTTGTTCGATGACAATTTCAAGTGCGATTTCAAGTTCAAAGTCCGCGGTGAAGCTGAATGGTTTGCTTCAAAAGTGAGGACAATGGCCTCAATTTGTGTCATGCGTAGCTCAGAGGTGTAATCCAAGTCGCATTCCGTTAGGTGGCAGAGTTGCACACCCTGAGTGGGATGTTCAACTTGGCCGAGGGGAGAGCTGGTGTTGCAAAGGTGACCTCTTGAGGGCATCTCGGGGACAACAGGCATGGTCCCCCCTTGAGCTGGGTGAGAGTCCTGGTGTGAGTTTTGTACACCCAGAACAGGTTCATAAGAAGGCTCTGTTAGGCTTACCGCATAACAATTGGCAGTTTTGGTCAGCGGTGCTGCTGGCAGAGGCTGCCGCACCTGTGACCAGATTTTACGTCGGTCGTAATCTATCAGGGGCTTGAAGCGGCCCAGCAGATCTTGACCAATGAGGAGCGGGACTGATTCCACAGCAGACACGTACACAGGGTGGACCAATTTGTGTGGTCCAATCGTCCAGTGTAACGTTGCTATGGAGTCCAGATGGGTGTTAGTCAGTGCAAATGCACCGATCTCCAATGAGCAGTGGTTGAGGCGGAGTATCCGGCCACTGTTCTTCAGTATGGCTTGAAGTTGGTTGAAGAGCGTGTTGGACATTACTGTAATGTCAGCGCCAGGATCAACCAAAGCGTCATAGTCTAATGTTTGTTCAAGCGTCGTCCTCAAATAGAACTTACGCGATGCACCTTTAATCTTGAGGTTACCTAAGAGCTGTTTGAATGGTTGATTCGACTCGGTAACAGGTGCACTGGCAGAAGGCAAAGAAGTTGCTGGATCCAGCTGGACTGCAAGAACGGTGTTGTCCGACACCTCTGGCTCATTGATGGCTGTCGGCTGACTGTCGTTGGACAATTTGCGCAGCCCATCAAGAACTTTTGTCCAGATGTTGCTGTCAATTGAGGAGTCACCTGACGTGGATGGGGGCTCCTGAGGACTATTTGTGCGGGGAGGTTTCTTTTTGCAAGGTTTCGTTTTCGCAAAGGGTTTCTCCCGTTCACAACCACGGCTGGAGCTATGACTCAACCGCGCAGGTGCACTGCGGCCGTACTGGTGCTTCTGATGAGAACCATTTTGAGGCCGTTGTGCAGGATTTGATGGGGAAGCGGCGATGTCATCGTCGCTTTGCTGTGATTCGGACTGTCGTTCGACTTCGTCTGAATCACCTGCAACATGGTAAACAGAGGATTCCACTGATTTAGCAGCGTTTTCGCGTAAAAA
The DNA here is from genome assembly GCF_051991245.1 of Festucalex cinctus. Taxonomy (NCBI): domain Eukaryota; kingdom Metazoa; phylum Chordata; class Actinopteri; order Syngnathiformes; family Syngnathidae; genus Festucalex; species Festucalex cinctus. The sequence continues at coordinate 28,867,821 of NC_135416.1, read as the reverse complement.
CACAAAGGCCTTGGATGCAAGTTCACGTAGCTCTAGGCTACTTAGCGTGCGAGGACAAGTTGTCACGCCCAAGAGGCGGCTTGTGTTTGGGTGGAGGTTGTTCAGAAAGAGTGTTTTGAATTCTACCTGTTCTTCCATGTTGGGTTCGTTACGATGCCCAAAGTATGCCTTGCGCAGGCGACTATAATACAGGCTGGGTGATTCCTTTCGGCCTTGTTTTACTGACCAGGCAGCAAGAAAGCTCATTGCTGATACTGGGCCATCAAATTTACGAGACAATGCGTGACACAGTGCTCGATAATCATTCAAGATGTGGATCGGCTGGCGGTCGATCCAATCACTTACTTCTCGAGTGGACGTCAATTTCATGAGGTAAATCTTGTCTTCCGTTGTTGCCTGTGGGAATCTCCTCAAATGAAAATCAAGGTCTTTGAGGTACACAGAAGTGTTATCAGAGCAATCTTGTTTTGGCTGAAATTTCTGAATGTGCTTGGCAATCGTGTCTAACTCTTTTGTAGACATGCCTGGTTGCGCCACATGATGAGGTGAAGAAGCATCTGCTTGTTGAGCAGGAGAAGGAAGGTTGGCAGCAACTGGAGACCCACAAGAAGGCGTGGAGCCTAGCGGGGGTGCCGAAACAAGAACTGTGCTTCTTGGTGGAAGCACAGAGCCAGGTGAGCTTGCTCCTCTCAGTGACACTGCAGAGGGAGGGGGCCCCTGTGTGTGTTGAGCAGCACTTGGAGACGTGCTTGCCATGGAGCGAGTAGGAACCGGAAGTGGCACAGGTGGCTGAGAAACAGGTCCAAGATTTGCAGAGCAAGTCTGCAGCACATCAGACAACGTGGCAGCGTCTGAAAAAGGAACAGGTGCGTGCACCACAAGTGGATCAAAATGCAAAGGAGAGTTCACCTGAGACAGGTCCTGAACGGGGACCTCCAAAGCAGTGGTTTGGGACGGCGTCAATGGACACCTGGTGTTACCTTGTGGGACTTGCTGTAATTTCGGTTCAGCATGGGATGACTCGTCATCCCGGCCAGTGTTGAAGGATGGATGCTGCAATCGCCCGAGTTTTTCTTCCATTGCCATCAACTCAGATTTCAAACGAAACGTCTGCCTTTTTCCTTCAATGCGTTCATTTTTCAAAAGTCTAATCTTTTGAGTTAATTCCGCAATTTCATCATTCGCGAGAGCTAGCAAGTACTTGTCAAATTCACGCTCAGTTTGGAGATCAATCCAATGGGCTTCAGTGTGCTGATTTGATAGTTCTGCAATGCATTCTTTTAGCTCACGAATTTCAGATGTGGCATTATGCCAATTTTGTTCATGCGTGCGGGCAGTTCGTGTACTCACTTTGAGTTCCTGTGTCAATTTTGTAACTTGGTTTCCCAAGTCCACGCGGTCAGATTCATGCAACCATGCTTCCAACTCGGTTAGCTTGCTGCTAACTTGGGCGTGAATTTGCTGTTCTGCTGTCAGAACGCTTTTCACTTGTTCAAGCTTATGGTCACTCAATTTCCACCTAGCCACTAAATTCACCATTAGTCGGCTGAGGATTTGTGCCATATCTTCGTGGGTTAACGATCCTTGTTGAGCGTCGCAAACGAGTTGCGCAATGTTGGTGTCAAGAATCTCTGCGCTAGCGCTGGCTGTCGCGTTGGCATAGCCTGGAATGAGATTGTTAGTCACGGTCGCAAGGGCATTTTGCAAAGCATCCATGGTTAAAAGTAGCGTTATGATATCAAAGATATGCGTAAGCTCACTTTACTCAATTTGGAAGGACGAATTGTTAGCCAATTAGACAATGCTGAAAATGCTTAAAGATTAGCTTTTTGGGCTCAATTAGTTGATTCAAAATGTTTTACCAAAATTATTAAGGCACAGATTAAAGGATGGTATCCAAATATGTTACCAATTATTTTAAATGGCAATGCACTAAATAATTGAGAACCCTCAACAAAGTGTTGTCTTAAGCAATTTAGTCTGCTAAATTACTATTAACCACAGCATACATTTGAGGTTACAGGTTTTAGGAAACAAAAGTCCACTGAAGACAGTCACATTAAATTAAAATGACATTTAATTCAATTGAGGTTTCCAAAAGTGCCTAAAAATTGGGTAAACACGTTTAATTCAACGACAAAAGCTATACACTACTGGTTGAGTGTTGCTTTTAATTAAAACAAAATTAAAGGAAGGCTCCTTTAATTTTACATGTATGGCTTGATTGGCAGTAAATAGTTAGTATAGCTACGAAACATGCATAAGAGCTGAAGAATACACTCCTATATTGATTTATTTAACTTTTTTCAACATAGAAGTACTTCCGTGTTGCAACGCCCCCAAGTGGTGACGTCACTAGTGTGTATACTCGCTTGGGGAACAGTAGTTCACGCAGACATAACAACGAGGAAGACACAAACGTCAGTTATGCCTTACTGTATTGCAAAATTTTGCAAGGCGTCGGCAAGGAAAAACCCGCGAGACCCCCCCCCCCCCCCCAAAAAAAAAAAAAAAAAAAAAAAAAAGCTACTTGAGTAGACAATGGTTTGTTTGCTAAGTGCTGTCAACCTCCCGAAGGACAAGCAGGCGTGCGCGCAGCGAACATTTCAGGCATGAGGACTTCGAATATATGTTACAATTTGAGATGGGGTACGCCACACGCCTAATACTAAAGCCCAACGCAGTACCGAGTATCTTTAAAGAACCAGACGTGGGAAATAATCAAGCCGATGGAGGAGCCGCAACTGCTAGCAACACGGAGCCTTCACTCTCACAACAGCCGGCACAAATCGAGGTCTAACTACGGCCACTGAAAGATCTCGGAGAAGCGAAGCAAATTTAAAGCGAAAGGTAGGCATGTTTCGGGGGTGGGGGGGCATTGGTTATTATACTGCACGGACTGTTTTATTTCATAATTCATTTGAAGGTGGCCAACGCAGGGGCACGTCGGCACGTTACCGTAATGCACAGTATTAACAATCGTTGGGGCGGCTGGCTTGACTTCGTCTTTTCGAGTGGCGGCTGGCCTGACCGCAGTGGGACGCTACGCAAAAAAGAAAAAAAAAACAGCTAGGGGAGGTTGGGTGCTGTAACGACGATACATTTAATTTTACTATTTTTTCTTTTTCCTGAAATATTTCGTCAGTTCCACACGTTTTGCATTGCTCGTACTGTGTGTCACTTTACCTGTTGGATATTTGCTCCTCCAAGACTTTTCTTCTTCACATCTTTCATCGCAACCAAAGCTATCCTGAGAATGTCTATTTAGTATTGCCATGTTGAATGTCTGATGTTCCAGGATGCAGTTGAGATTGTCCGCAAGGAACCGATCCTCGAGTTCTTTCATTTCCAGACAGCACACATTCATTAGCGGATTGTCCATTCCTGCAGCTCCCGCACGAGCACCACTCACCCCCCGCCTGATTCACTCGTTCGTCAAAGTTTATTTTGTGCCCGAAAAGACCATCTGGCGCCACAACTTTCACATCCAAGGCAGACTTTCCTTCGGTAGTGTTATTTTGTCGTGTTGGCTCGAAGCGATAAGGTTTAATCCTTCCGGGTTTGACGCTAGATGCACGGCTGCGTTGCATAGTGCTTCCATAGTGTAGCGTTTACACACTAGTGATGTAAACATCCGGGTTATTTAGTCACGTGTAACAAACATGCCGGCGTTCGATTCATTTTAACAATGGTTTAAAAGTTATTAAATGTACATAAAAAAATAATCACGTCACCAAATTAATTATTGAAAAAGTAGCAACTTTTTGCTGCTAAAAATGGATCAATAAGTAAAGTGTCCCTTTAACTACTTGAAAATGGTGGTTAATTATTTAAACAAACTCTTTGGTAAGTCAATAATTAAAGTTATCAAGCGTTTTAATTTTGTTGGTAAAAGTTCCTCGACTGCGGTACCGTGAATAGCCACAGGAGGACGCCGTCGGCGTTTAAAACGCAATGAGGCTCCTGTGTGTAGTATAGGAGTCGTACTTTTTGTTCGATCAATAAAGTTTTATGACTTTACCGCATAGACAAAACAACTCCGTCGCTCGTAAGTGACACAGAATGTGTCTTAAAACGAGCGTTTAAATACCTTGCACAAGTTTTAAAATCGTAGCACTTGGCAAGCAAAGTTGTTAGCAAGACGCAGCTAACGTAACTTTATTAATGAATGGCTACGTCACCAAAAGTTAACCGTGCGTGTGTCGCCAGCTATCAATCTGTCAAACACGTTAAATTCACTCCTTACGGATAATCGCGCGGATTGTTATGCGCGGCACTGACGCTGAATTATTAAGAAGACACTAATAATTATAATTTAAATAAATCAAGGAGCGGAAACCACGGAAACGTTTTAATTCCCATGGGTTTATATCGCGATGCTAGTATCCTGTAAGGACTCGCGTCGAGGGGAAAGGGAAACTACTACTTACTGTAAGACGGTGTTAATTCATTAAACATGACGGAATTAATGAAGATTAAAAAGTGCAAAACGTACAAAAATATTAACCCTAAACTCAGTGTTAACACTTGGTGAAACAGGAGTAGGGAAGATATTATAATGTAACGTTTAAGAGTGGCGAAGACACGTGATGTTAAATTGTCTTAAATCTAGTAAAAAAAATCATAGATTAGGACGGTACAGTAGTAATTTAAATCCCTCGATTAGTTTCAAATCACGGTAACTTGATTATTTAAATTATAAAGTGCTTTGAATGCGATGTTGAAGAAGGCAGACAGTAGGTTCACGGGGGGAGGGGGCTGCGATGTGTCCCTCTTCACACGTGAGTTGGTAGAAGGCAGGAGTCAACTATATTGGCTGTAGTTTGGCAGCTGGCCGTGTAGCAATATGAATATTAAGCAAACAGTAGACTTTAAGTGTTAATCAGATGGACATCTAATTACAACAATTTAAGCAAACTATATTACTAGTGTTTCAATGCTACAATTTGGCAGAGACTGGGCTCTCAGTGGGGGGTCACGTGGTGAGATGTGATCCTCTTGGAGTCCACAGTCAAATGAGGAGCGACTTGGAAGTCTGGCTGTTGGGCCCGCCCCTCAAATTAGTTTATTGGTCGACTGGTTTCAAGGGGTGGTTACCTGAATCCCAGTTAAGTTAAGGATACGCCTACAGAGATGGCGGATCTTAACACGTGTGTTTTACACAAAAGGCTAGCAGTTTTAGCACCATGTGCTTTACGCTAACCCAACAAAAGGGAGTCAACTTAACACCTTGAGAAGTGTGCTGTGACTCAAATGGTGGTCTGAATGCAGAATTTCGTGCACTAGACTATTTCCTCAGCCTAAAGGCTTGTAACGTAATCAGGTAGCTAAGCTGATCGCGCCACGTGAGGATTAGAATGTATTTTTAACCCAATCAGAATTCGTGACGAGTTAGAAAAAACATTCCCAGGCCAAAAAAAGTTTTGCATGCAATAAAAAAAATGTGATCGTTACTCTTCCACTTTTGTGTGTGTAACATTCACATAGTCGACAAATTCATTCTCTTCTCAATAACTAGTCGTTAGACTGTTATTAAGCACTTCAAATACACTGCTTTTATACAGCGGATTGGCTCTGGCATAAAGTTTTAGTTAGGTTGCTATGGAAACGAGCTGAAATTTTCCCAGAAGAACACGCTGCACTAAGCTGTTTTTGGATTGTTACGTGTGTGTTTCACAAAATATGTAACGTAAATTGGCCTCACACGGGGCACCATTATGTAAGAGAAATCGGTCCAATTAATTATTAAATCAATAATTGTTAATTATTAAATTAATAATCAATTGGCTCATTAATTGAAGGAGACTCAAACTTAATATTTAAATTAAGTTGAGCTTGCCTGCGGAGCACCACATCTCTTTTTGATAATTTTCTCAGGATAACAGATGAGAACCTCGTTGAATCAGTCATTAAAATTAAGGTTGTGCCCTTACCACAATTTTGTGAGTTCTTTGTTCAGCTTAGAGGTCACTATAAATTGATGAAACACATACACAGTAAACCAGGTTTTGAGTTTTGTGCACGTTTATTCTCTAACCTAGGTGGGATAATCTACTTAGAATTTAAAGAAGCAAAACTAACTACTATGATAGGAAATGAAACGAGAACTAAAATAATAAAAATAATCAAAGGAGAAGAAAAGAAGAAAAGAGAAACGGTCTTAACCAAGGTGATGGATTTCTTAAATCAACCCAACATGGGACCCACAATCAACCTAGTTTGCACCAATTTGTAATCTGGCGAAGGCCTGCAGTTGCACTTACAGATGGGGTTGGTCTGAGAAGCAGGACCCTGGATGGAGACTTGCCAAGCCCGTTTGAAGATAGAATGGAGAAGCTTCAGTTCAGGAGAGGGAGAGACAGGTCGTCCGGCTGGCCAACTGAGCATCACGGGGTCAACCTGCTGGCTGGGAAGAGGCCCTCTTGGTTGAGGTCTCGGTGCTTGGGAAAAGCACCATCCGTTGAGCCTTTGCAGGGACTAAAAGCAGCGTGTTTCGCTGCGCCTGTCGCTACACGCGATGGCTTCTGTGCGTTGCCGTGTGCTGGAGGTTAAGCTAGCTGGGCTAGCCCTTTGTCTGGCAGCCACGCTGATGGAGACCAGGAAAGAGCCAAGAGGAGCCAAGGAGCAGTGAAGAGAGCGGGAGCCAAAGAGCAGCGAAGAAGAGAGAGAGCAGCACGCAGGGAGCGTGCTTTTAAATTGGGAGGGCGGCGGCCTCCACACCAGGGGTCTGGTGAGACCACAGTGGAAAGTTACCAGCTGGGGGAGGTTTTTGGTAGACTAATCAGATTGAATCTGGATCCCATGTGTGTTAAGATTCTAAGGTCAGAATTCAACCAATGCAACACGTACAATTGAATACCTCAAATGAAATGTTACCTAGCTTACACTGTTAAAACGTGCATTCACATGAAAGTTTAGTGGAGAATCTGCCACTGCAATGGAACATTTTCATGACATTTCATGGAGTCAACATTTCACCAATGGCAAACATAACATTTCATAATTCATTGTTCTGTTGCAAAATAAGAAAGTCAAGTTTCTAAGAAGGCTTTTACTGTTCTGATTTGTGTGTGTGTGCGCGTGCGCGTGTCAGTCAGAGCATGTGTGGCTGTTTGTGGGGGATGTTCTTGTCCTCCCCACCCCCCACAGTGGCATGTTCAGGCCACAGGAGTTCAATTCCTTTGGAACTGAGGTTGCAAAAAGTTACAACCGGCCGATAATCGTTACAGTATATATATATGTATATATATATATATGTATATATATATATATATATATATGCATATGTGTATATATATGTATATGTATGTATATATATATGTATGTGTATGTATGTGTGTGTGTGGGGGGGGGGGGGGGGTGTGCGTGTGTGGGTGTGTGTGTGTATATATATATATATATATATATATATATGTGTGTATATACGTATATGTATGTCTGTGAAACTACCTCAAAATGGCCAATAAGATTCTCACACCCTCCATCTGTTTTTGATCCTTCTTTGTGAAGTCCATTTGAAGGAACGTTTGGAGATGTACATCAAGCAGTGGACTGGTCTGGTGAAACTTTACAGAAATGCGAAGAGAGAGGGTCTCATCCAGGCACGAAGTATTGGAGCCACGCAGGCCACAAAGGGACAGGTATATTTCACTGTTAAAAATCCATCATAAATATTTCTCATGACTATGAGTTTAGCAACATTTGACATTTTAGAACTATCATAGTAAATGATAAATGGTTTCTGGTTTCATTTATTTTTCTTTGACTAAATAAATATACTGATGTGTGTTTTTTAGGTGTTAATATACTTGGATGCTCACTGTGAGGTTGGGATCAACTGGTATGCTCCACTGGTCGCTCCAATTTCACAGGACAGGTATTGGTGATATAGTGGTTAAAGTCAAGAAACCCCTTTAAATTACAATGTAGTGATTGATCAAAGTGTATGGAACAGCTCATGACATTTTTTAATATGTTGTTTAGAACGATATAATATACACGACAAAATGAGCGGCTCGTCGAGTCAAAACATATTAAAATAGTATTTCCTTATTTTTAAATTACCCGCGCAAAATCTGGCCTTTGGCACGCTCCCAGAGGCCGAATCGTGTATGACGTCAGCGGAAGGACAGAAGTCAGCGTCTTTGCTTTGCCGCTGCAAATGTCATAAACATTCCTGTGATCAGTTGGCTGTATCTCCTTGGTCATTAAAGGAGTCTCTCGGACCCCAGGAGTTCTGGCTAAAACAAACTCTTTTTGCAGACGCTTAAATTCCTATGTGACCTGTTCAGCGGCTTCAAAAGAGCTTTGTTTGTGGTTGAGTGACGACCTGCGGACCAAGATTAGATCCTTCCTGAGCTGTGGAATGTTTATGCAACTGAAGATAGTTTACTTTGAAAGAAGAAAAAAAAAAATAGAGGGTAGACTGGGCCATAGTTGTTAGACCGCGCAGTAGAAACATCCATGTCAAAACTACCCAATAGAAATACACTGGAGTTTTTAAGGGGCAGAATGTAGCGTGGAGGAACTATTTGGACTGTGTCTCACCACAACCACCCGTGCCTGGCTTTGAAAGAACGCACTCAGTTAGCCGTTCTCACCGAGCACCAAGAGGTGTCCATGGGCACTCTGAAACCCCTGTGAGTGTAACAAGCTCAACGGACGCTGTCTTGTCAGTTGGAGTGAGCCCAAGCCTATTTATCTTTAGATGTGAGGCGTAGTTTATTCAGCATCTTTACAAAATATCTCATA
>NC_135416.1:28706570-28854070 GCF_051991245.1 Festucalex cinctus | reverse complement strand
ACTGATGTAAAATGTATTTACTTGTAAAAAAAAAAAAACGTGTTCAAAATGTTTGCTTTGTTCTTGTTTACCGCAAAACTGATGTTTGTTCATATACAACACTTTGTATACAGCAACGCCTGTTCTTAAAGCGCTTTATAAATAAAGTTGAGTTGAGTTGAGTTCCGTGGAGTCTCCATAAGGGATTGAGACGTATCGGGTGCAGGTCTCTTTAAATCCAATTTGAATTAGCTGTCCTGTCCGTGAAGTTGCGTGAACAATCGAGAGAGCTAACAGGGACAATAGCATGAACGCACATGACATCATGCTCAGAGCCACAGTTAAAGTTTCCTGCCCGAACGCTTCATTTTTTCCTTTTACAGAAAAATAGGGGCAACAGTCATTGTGCCACAGTCGTGTCTCCTGTCCACAATACAATTCTTAAAACATGTGCGGGTGAAAAATATGGTTATTTTAACACTCAAATTTGAGTCTAATCTTGCATCGTGTACCTTTAAAATATGTCCTCCTTTTTGACCTGATGGAAGTGGCCACCCTACTCCAACTGTGGTGCCATTAAACACCTTAAAGGAGGCTTAGGGACAACAGAATAACCAGAAAACATACACTGCACACTTACTAGTTGCTAATGCTACACAAGCAAAAATGGTGCATTCAGGGTACTTTCACAGCGTCGGAAACTTCAGTTTTCTTTGATAACTTTTAAGGGGAAAATAATCTGCCAATTGCCTCAATTGGCCGATTGTTTGGGCCGATGTTTGAAGGCCAATAATCGGCCGATTGTAATTGCTGTCCGATTAATCGGTCGGGCCCTAATATTCCGGGGTTGGCGTGGCTCAGTGGTGGTCGTCTTCCAACCCAGAGGTTGTGGGTTCGATCCCATGCCATTGTGACCACGTCGAAGTATCCTTGAGCAAGATACTGAACTCAACTCAACTCAAGTTTATTTATATAGCGCCTTCAAACAGCCTGAGCAAACAACAGTCTTCCATTCCTACATACGCTTTGATGTTTGAAGCAGTTATCGATGAAAGAGGACAGAATCAGTCTCCTTTCAGCAGTTGATCAGAAGTGCAATCGCAACATGTATGACGTCACACACGTTTGCTACAAGTTAAGTTTGCTTCTAAGACAGCTCATAAACAAGCAACTGCTGCGTTCGTGACGAGCACCATATACATAAAAGGAATGGTCCAATTTCCCAGTCTCATCCAAAACTGCCTCTCCTCCAAGTGCCAAACCTCCATCTAGAACTCCATCTCGCGCACACCACCGCGCATAGCGGCGACGTTCGCGTCCTCAGCTCCACCGCCATCCATCTTAGCTCACCAGCGTAGACTGTCCAGCAGCGCCAACTTTTCCACCAAGCAAAAAGGGCCTGTGAAAAATGCTGCCTGTTTCCTGGCGCAAAAACCACAAGCGACCCGCAGGTGCCCAGTGGGGCAGTCGGATAGCCCTGACATTCCCCCATCAGAAGCCGTGCCGGTGCAGGCATGCTGCAACCGCCGGACACCGACACTGTCCCTCGAGGAATAGCACGGCCAAAACGCTGAGAACAGTCCAGTCCAAAAACGCCTTCCATCCAGCTAACCAGCGTAGACTGTCCGATCTCTCCACCGAGCAGGAAGGGGCTGTGAAAAATGCTTCCTGTTTTCCTGGCGCAAAAAAACACAAGCGACACGCAGGTGCCCAGTAGGATAGTTGGTTAGCTCTGACATCCCCCCATCAGAAACCGTGCTGGTGCAGGCATGCCGCAACCACCAGGCAGAGACACTGTCCCTCGAGGAATAGCATGGCCAAAACGCCGAGAACAGTCCAGTCCAAATCGGTTCCACACAAAAGACGAAACGCCACATGACAAGAAGAAAGACAAAGACGGCTGCTATAGCTCACAGCGCCATCAACAAACAGCCAAGACAAGAGAGTCGGCAGACACACCGGCCCATGCCATCTTGTCGAGACAAAAAAAAAAAATTGCGCCTGATGATGCGTCATCAGTAGGTGAATGAGTAGTCAAAAATGTGAAGCATTTTGAGGGCCTTGTAAGGTAGAAAAACGCAATATAAATGAAGTGCCATTTATTAAAAAAAAAAAAATTGAAGTGCCATTTACCATTTCATATGGACCACTACGGATGAAATATTGCGATCATGATTTTGCGACCGGCACACGAAGATCGCCGCAAGCACTCGTTCAATCTGAACGGTCTCAAATCTCATTTATTTGGCCACCTCTTCAAGTCTAGGTTCATCATCATCCTCACTCTCCGGCATCCACCAAGGCCGCCATCCCTGAGGCGGGAGCCATGACCATGGGCTGGGGTAGCGACGAGACCCTGGAGCTTTCATTCAAATGAATGGGAACACACGGCCCAGCGAGCTGAGTGTGCGTTTGTTTTTTTTGTTTTTTGTTTGTTTTTGTTTTGTTTTGTTTTTTACCACCAGCATTAACAATTCATCCACTAGTACATGTTAATTTGTAAATATGGTTCAGCGTTGTTATAAAACACTATTATGATTATTGTATATACTGTATTTTTATGACTTTGGCGAGGACCAGCCGGCACCTCTGCCTCGCTCGCTTTAAACCAGGAAATGGGCGTGTGCCACGCAGTTGGTCTCTCATAACTGTCAACCAATCAGATGACGGTGACGACACGGCCCGGCTCAGCCCCAAACGACGGGCTCAGAGATGTTTCTAAAAGGCACTTACGCTCAGCCACCAAAAAGTCAAATGGAAATGCGAACATCCAGGGCCAACCATGGCTGACTCTGTGTAGAACTGTTCTAGTGGAAAAGCGGTAACAGATAACAGACTATATCCATGGTTATGTGTGGAATATGGAATCAATCCTATCATGGTGCCGATAAGAACAACTTGACTAAGGGAGTATGAGACTGGAGCCTGCTCTGGAAGAGGACCTGTAAACCAGAAAGAGAACGTGCAAAGAAATTATGCAACTGAACCTTAAATGGTACAAACATTGCAGACAGCATGCTGCTAACTAATGTTCATCTTTGTGTCTCCATTTATCTTCCTTTATCCCACCTTTATTGTCTCATCACCTTTTCTTGACAAACCCCATCCCATTTGTATTGTTGTCGAAATACTGGAACCCCCCTCCCCCCCACCCCCGTGGCTATTCTTCTGATGTCATTTCCATTCTAAAAGAACGGTGTGTACTGTTCCTTTGATCGACGCCATCCATGGGGAGACGTTCACCATTGAACCCCAAGGTGGAGGAGATGAAGATGGCTTTGCTCGAGGAGCCTGGGATTGGAGCATGCTGTGGAAGAGAGTTCCTCTGAACGAGAAGGAAAAAAAACTCAGAAAAACTCGGACTGAGCCATATAGGTACTGAAAACTAATATCTTAAGAATACAGTGTGTGTGTGTGTGTGTGTGTGTGTGCGTGTGTGTGTGGGTGTGTGTGTGTGTGTGTGTGTATATATATATATATATATATATATATATATATATATATATATATATATATATATATATATATAGTATATATATATGTGTGTATTGTAGCGATAACTGGGTCGTCTTTTTGACGAATTAATAATCTGGACGTTACAGAGGTAAATTGTACTTACCTCGATAATCTCTAGGGGCACCACGTTGGCTTTGCTTTGGTTAACAGGAGCAAACAACGACCAAAATCCTTTCTTCATCAATCATTCATAATCTAAAGTCACTACACTCGATATTCAGTGGTCCGTTGTACTAACAAAAGAATAATAATCCACTCCACACAGATGACTTCGGCGGTTTAGTCACGATTACTACACTACAGAAACAAAACACATCCGATGTCTAACTATCCTACCGTCAGAAGAAAATAAATAAAATAAAGCGAATGAAAATAGGGAAGGAATGCGAACTAATAAGGAAACAGGAAAAGAGAAATTTAACTTGCCAGATCTGTGATATGTTTCAAACGTAAGTTGCACACAGTGATACGCCGAATTGGGGATCAAACGTGCACTTACGAGTTGGGTGCTGCGTCGAACGAGCAGAAATGGGAGGTCTTTGGAAAAAGGGGGGAAAATAGTCAATGTTCGTTCCAAAAGGCAAGAAAAATAAAAAAGGGGTATTCCACAGGTGAGCAAGAGGGCCGCTCGGGGGCTGACGTAGTTGCGCGGCTCTCTCTTGATTGGTCGGCGAGATCTTTTTCCGGCGAGGTTGGTTCCGCCGGACAGCCCTGGACTCCGGTGTGGAGCTCGGTCCGCTGCGTGCCGGCGTCCGGGGAAGGCCAGCCGTTGGAGGTGAGCTTGCACCGCGGCGGGGCGCCACCGAATAGCAGGTGAGATGCGGTGCGGCTTAGGTGCACAACCTTGAGTCCGGTGGTACGATGCAAGTGTACCCCGGGGCCGCGGAGCTCGTTGATGGCGGGCAGTCACCAATGGTGAAGAAAAAAGGGGGAAAAAAAGGAAAAAGGGAGTAAAAGAGTCTCTTCGGGGTCAGCGTTGAAGTTGGTACCTGCTTTGTGTGGCGTGCAGCGAGTGTCTGCTCTCGTGGCAACTCGTTGCTGCCAGGAACAAAGGGGGCCACGTGTTTGACAAGTTTCTTGGGACAAAGAGTCAATAGGAGCAAGCTGGGATACTTGGAGGTAGCAGGCCTGAGGATGGTCAGTAGAAGAGGGGAAGCGTGGAGCGGAAGAGAGAGCGAGAGAGCGAGAGGGGGATCCCCTCGTCTTTTTAAAGCCTATGGGCGGGGCTTCAGTAGGTGGTGGCAAACCTTTCTATTCGCTCACACAGACTTTAAAAAGCAAATTATTAAAGGGATTAATAATTTGGCATCAAATTTGGTCAGTCTGGCAAATCAGTTTTCCCACACAACACGTTTAGCACACATCACAATTAATGCATCATAAACTTAATTTTGTGAGGTAGTTCCTACTTGCCTAATCTGACTAAACTGAAAGATATTGATTACCTTTCATTCCTTATGGAGTACAAATGAGATAGGACGTTCATACACACAAAGAGACATAACATGAATCCTTCGTAGTTCAGTTATCTATCAAGAATTATATATCTTCTGTCATCTGGTATAAACGTGTAAAATGCGGTTACTTGTAGGAACCGTCCCAAGTTTCACCACTTGGTGGCGCTGTTGCTCCATCTAGACGTTCCAGGGGTGCCCCCTGGGGGGGGGGGGGGACGATGCCAGAGCATCCTTTTTAGTTGATAAGAAAGGTCATAAACATTCCTGTGATCAGTCGTCTGTATATCCTAGGGTCAGAAATGGCTTCTCTCGGACCCCAGGGGTTCGAGCTTAAACCAACTCTTTTGGCAGACGCATGAATTCCTATGTGACCTGTTCAGTGGCTTCAAAAGAGTTTTGTTTGTGGTTGGGTGACCACCTGCAGACCTAACCAAGATTAGATCCTTCCTGATTATGCAACTGCAGCGAGTTTACTTTGGAAGAAGCAAACCAAAAAAAAAAAAAATTAGAGGGTGGACTGGGCCATAGTTGTTTATATATATATATATATATATATATATATATATATATATATATATATATATATATATATATATATATATATATATATATATATAAATGGCAAAATGGTCAACATGTGCCCAAAAAAATCCAAATTGAGATCTTTATATATTTGAATTCTGCACTTAATTCCCTTTAAAATGATATATAATACATGGATGTAGCTCAAAAATTGACAAAGTTACAGCAGTTTTAATGTTGGAAGGTTGAAATCCCTAGTTTTGAGAAAATGGGTTTTAAAGTTTTGGTACTTGCATCTTTCAAATATCCATAGCAACCAGTAGCTTAGGGAAAAGATATTAACCTGGGCCCGGTTGTTCAAAACTCGGTTATAGCTTTAACCATTGGTTAAGTAGATTTAACCGACCGTCAAAGTTAACGGCACTGTTATCTTGTTGTTCAATAACTTTAACCGGCTGTTAACTTTCTGTTAAAGTTAACACACTTAAGGACTGTCTCTAACTTTTTAACAGTGTGGTTAGCTCTGTGTTCGTGGCTAATGCAGCCTTCATGATGCCCACTGAGCGCAAGAAAAAGAGAGACTATCGAGGGCTTGACTTTGACGTTAGTGATTTATTCTGATGAAGAGTTAATCATGTTACCTCTTATCAGTAATACAATTCCAAGTCTCATGCTGAGTCAAAAAAAAAGAGAATAAAAATGTGTTTTTTAAGACAAGTTCTAAAAATGGACAGAGAAAACAAAAATAAATTATGATGAATTAAAAATAAATAAATTATGTCACCAAAACTCCTAAATTACTTCAACCATTGATTGTTGCTTTCGCCGACCCGGGAGTAAACAAAAAGAGGAATTGTGGGATATATCAGTGCTAACCAGTGACGTAAACGACATAGTTAACTTTGACGGTCCCATTAACAAACGGCGTGACTAACCATGTTTTGAACAACACATATTTAGCGGCCAGTTAGTAAACGGTGGGTTAAGAATTTAACCGGCGGTTAGGGTTTAAACAGTGGTTAAAATTGAAAAAGAATTGAAAAACAGGGTCCTGAAGTTTTCAGGGACTGTTAAAATATCTATGGGAAGTCAGTTACAATAGAAGGCAAGGCCATCGTCCGAGATTATAACCCTTTAAATGTTTTGGAAGTTTGACTCTCAAGAGATGAAATCAGCCTCAACTTTGAAAATCACATTCAGCTGACAATTTATCTTCTTAGGCATCAGCCAATTTTTCGGGCCCGAGCAGCGACTGCTGCGAGGTCCCTATTGTTCCTGAAGGAATTCTTATTAGGACCCGAGCAGCGGCGCCCGCTGCGAGGCCCTATTGTTTTTGTAGGAATTCTTCTACTTCTTATTATTATTATTATTATTAGGGCCCGAGCAGCGGCGGCGGCGGTGCCGCTGCGAGGCCCTATTGTTTTTCAAGGAATTCTTATTAGGGCCCGAGCAGCGACCGCTGCGAGGTCCCTATTGTTCCTGAAAGAATTCTTAGTATTTTTCTTCTTTTTATTTGTTATTATCCTATTCCGCAAACAGTCACATTTTTGAGACACTAAACATGAACCAAACTTTACACGCAGATCGGCTCTGGCGAAAAATTTTATATTTTAAAGTCGCCATACATGATAACAGAAAAATGGCTCCTTAGCACCACCTACATAGGTTAAACAGATTCCTGTCCCGCTACGATTGTCCTATGGCAACGAAAATTGTGTGTCACCTGTAGCACATCCAGATGAACAAAAACCTCTTTGATATGTGTACCCTAAAATAGACAGGAAGTGAGGTATGAATATTTGAACGTCCAATTTTGGCCCATTGTTGCACATTTACAGGGGTCATACTTTTGCCCACTTCTCCTACACGGTTAACCCAATTGACTTCAAACTTGGGCTGTACCATCGCAATACAACATCATGGTAAAAAATCAAAAGTTTTATACGCACTATATGACGGGTCGAGGCATCAAATTTAGAGTTTCAAAACTCTTACTAAAGTAGCATTGCCAGTTGTACGTTTAACCTAGAGCTACGAAAATTGGTACACATATGTAACAGACTATGACCTACAAAAAAAGTCTGTTGGTGCCATATGCTAAACCTAACAGGAAGTCCGCCATTTTGATTTACTTTGGAACGTGTTATTTTTTTGGGCCATTTCATTGGGGTCTTATTTTAATGAACTCCTCCTACAGAGTTTATCCGATCATCTTCAAACTTGGTGTGATTCATCTTAAGATGTTGACGATGAAGTTATTGAAAGCTTTTTATTTCGTCGCACGCAGTTGTCGTGGCATGCACTTTTTGCAAAGGAAAAAAATCCTTCTTAATGAAGCATTCCCAGTTGTACGAAGCAGCTAGAGCTACGAAAATTTGTAGACATATGTAACAGCCCACGATGTACAAAAAAAAAAAGTCTCTTAGTGCCATGTGCTAAACCCAACACGAAGTCCCCCAGGTATGAATATTTGAACGTCCAATTTTGGCCCATTTTTGCACATTTACAGGGGTCATACTTTTGCCCGCTTCTCCTACACGGTTAATCCGATTGACTTCAAACTTGGGATGTACCATCTCAAAACGTGGGACAACACCATGGTAAAAACAATCTAAAGTTTTTGACATACTCTATGACGGCGGCAGGGCATCAAATTTAGAGTTTCAAAATTCTTACTTAACGAAGCATTGCCGGTTTAATCTAGAGCTACGAAAATTGGTACACATATGTAACAGACTATGATCTACAAAAAGCCTGTTGGTGCCATATGCTAAACCTAACAGGAAGTCCGCCAGAGGCAGGGCATCAAATTTTGCGTTTCAAAATTCTTAATGATTGACTGAATGATGAATTAATTATTAATGAAGCATTTCAGGCTGTACGTTTCACCTAGAGTTACCAAAATTTGAAGACATATGTAACAGCCCTCGAGGTACAAAAAAACTCTTTTTAAAGCATATGCTAAACCTAACAGGAAGTCAGCCATTTTGATTTACTTTGGAACGTGTTGCCATTTTTTTGGGCCATTTCATAGGGGTCTTATTTTAACGAACTCCTCCTACAGTTTATCCGATCATCGTCAAACTTGGTGTGATTCATCTTAAGAGGTTGAAGTTGAAAATTTATTGAAAGCTTTTTATTTCGTCGCATGCTGTTGTCGTGGCATGGAATGTTTGCAAAGGAAATAAATTCTTCTTAATGAAGCATTCCCAGTTGTACAAAGCTTTTTTAGGCAATACACATTAGTAAAATTGGAGGAATGTAACTTTTTTTTTCCCTTTCTCAATGCACCATTATGAGTGAAATGAAAATTGTATATGTGAGTATGAGGATTTATTATTCTGTATGCCTATGAATTTCATGTACATACGTTAATGACAAATGCACACATGTGTTAAGGTGCAATTGTTTACACAAGCAGAATTACACATTTTCTTTTAGTACATTCCAGTAAAAGAAAATGTGTAGTAAATTAATACATTCCAGGAATCTACTTTTTTTTTTTTTTTTTTTTTTTTTTTTTTATGAAATGAGTCAGTAGATATAAAGAATGGGTAGGACTAGACAACTTCTTTCTACTCCTTTGAACATGTAAACTATTATGAATGATTGCAATAAGTTTCTTCTTTCTTTTAAAATTTTAACTGCTACTCATTTGTTTATAATGTCCAATAAACAAACAAACACACTGCCTTATCCAACGAAGCAAAATTAATTGTGAGTGGTGTGTTGCTTTAAAAGTTTTAAATGAAGCTTTTGAAGTTATATAAAATGAAATGAAACATACCAGGACTGTTCAGGGAGGCATCATAACGTAAAGGAGAGCACAGAGAAGGTCCAGCTGTAAGTCACAGTACATAACATTATTTTTCTTACATTTCAATTTCCCTAGAACTGTTTATGAGTTGTTGTTGTTTTTTTTGTTTTTTGTTTTTTTTATGAGTTGTTAGGTGATGAGGCTAACAAGTTAAAACGTTTTAGTTACGTTGAATGCAGAGCCTTGTATTAAGGAAAAAAACAAAAAACAAAAAAACGAAGTGGTTGTTTTGCTTTTAACAGTGAATAGTATGCCTAGCTTCCACACGTCCTTTTCACGAAGCTTTTCAATTTCGTCACTGAAAGCAGGGCTATTTCGGCGTTAGCTGCCTACAATACTTTTCGTTTACTAGGTTAATTGATTTAGGAATGATTTCACATTACATGGGCTCGGAGTTGCCCTGGATGCGTGACTTTGCCAAGCTTAAGCTAACATGCTACGCTAACAGTTTAATGGTAGTGCGGTGTAAAAGCCACGTTGCGACCAAGCATCGACCTAAATAAATATATATACAAAGATGTGCATGAGGCAATTCTGTCTTACCTTCGTGTGTTAGCAAGGCTGTTGGCAATGAATCCTCGCACACTGCCGTGTCCTTGCACATTGCTTCCAGCATGGTGATTGCAGAGTCCTCCTTTGTACTATTGGTGGTACAACCCATCCGGTGGCCGAGAATGTCGTCCAGTCTTACATACATTTATTAATTTTGCGGTCATTTCTACTGCGGTTGTTGTGGTCCTTGAGTTTCCTTTATAGTCCTGTTGGAGTTTCTTTAGTTTTTCCCTCACCTGCTTTTGTGTGTGTAATGTTAACTCTGCTTGCTTCGCGGTTATTATCGTTTCTTGTTGGACTTTCGAAGTGCCGTTGGGTCTCCTCGTCCCATGTTTGCTCAGGAGAGCCTGTACTTCCTCGTCCGTCCACCTCTCGGTTTTTTAATCCTTCCATTGCCGAAATGTTTGAAGAAAAAGTCGTAGTGCCCGATAGAGTAGAGTAAAAAAATCATCTAAAAAAATCATCTAACCAAAACGACACACCTCCTCATCCAGTCAACCAATCATAACACACTAGACAACACGCCCCCACCTTGTGTCGTTCAGGGTACACCCAAATACCCTCCTCATGCCTAGGAACTTAGGTAGTACCGTTCCGACCCCCCCAGACCCGGAACTGGTTTTGTGTGTGAACGCAAACTTTGGACAAACTCCCCCGGAACATATGGAAGTTCCATCATAAGTTCCTGCGGTGTGAAAGCGCCTTATGTTGTCATCGGTCCGGTTACCGGCGAATTGTCATTCAAACAGAGATATTCTACACGATTGATTTCTTAATGAATCGTTGTCTACTTTTAATTCAAATGACTACATTCACACACTTGACTAAACCATGTCGAACTCGAGCGTGGGATATGCAGCCACGATACACCCGCGGAGCTATCTGCTCCTTCAATCAGAGTTGGGAATTAAAAGTTGTGACATACGGCAGTGCCTTGTATGCAATGTAGACTAATGTAATAATGTATCGTAAATACTAATATAATGTTTTGATCGCTTGTCGATGTTATTTCATACGACGCCGGACAGGCCCTTCTTTGTTGCGTCAAAAATGAACAGTCTGCCTGCATATGTCGCAAATATCACCACACATTTTCACGTATGCTCTTTTAAATGGGACGACATAAACATAAAAATGAGCTTTAAAATATTTAACTTGAATATGAAAAATGGTTCTCTCAAAAGAGTCACAATGACACCCCGCCCCAAAATACACACAGGCTATATTGACTTGTAAATACAATAATTTTGTGTCCCTCATGTATTACTTGGGGTAGGCTGGTAGGACAAAACAAAACAAACAAACAAACATTTTCATTTTCTTCATGTGACCAAAAGCATTTGAGACATCACATCCATGATAAGTTATCATAAAGCAATTTTCACAGGCCACCGGAAATGGCAAATAGGAATCTTTTAATTGAGACAAAATTATTAAATAAAATTTTCCACTATGGTGATATGACCTCGTTTATGCAAGAAAATACCACAAGGAGAAAAAAAAATTAGAAAAAAAAATAAAATAGAGGACCCTCGCAACACGGGCCACGTTGGGGTACTTGCACGTCGGGGTACTGACACTTTGGGGTACTGTCAAATAGGACAAGGACCATCTAAAATGTTTTTGACAAGCCTTGTGTGTGCAAAGTTTTATCAAAAAGCCAAAGATGGTGTGCAATTCCCAAAATAAATTCAAAACGGCGGACTTCCTTTTAGGTTTAGCACACGGCTACAGAATACTTTTTGTAGGTCTTAGGCTGATAGGTATGCCTCACAATTTTCACAAATCTCGGTGACTCATACCATCGGAAATGCTCCATAAAAATGTATAGAGGGCACTATTGAGCACAACGTTGGGGTACTTGCACGTCGGGGTACTGGCACGTGGGGTACTGACATAGAAGAAGGACCATTTAAAATGTTAATGTTTTTTCCATGCCTTGTGTGTGCAAAGTTTCATGAAAAAAGCCAAAAATGATGTATAATTCCCAAAATAAAATAAAAATAGCGGACATCCTCTTAGGTTTAGCAAATGGCTTTATAATACTTTTTTGTAGGTCTTAGGCTGATAGATATCTGTCTTAATTTTCACAAATCTAGCATAATCATACAATCGGAAATGCTTCATAAAAATGTCTAGAGGGCGCTATTGGGCCATTTATTGCAAATTGCACAAGAAATCTAAAATATTCATGTTCATGACAAGTCTGACGTGTGTGCAAAGTTTCATGAGTTTAAGCATATGTATAGAGCAAAACAAAGCAGCAATTTACTTGGCAAACAATGCATCGCTATGGCAACAGCATGCAACAAAATAAAAAACTTTCGATAACTTTGCATCTTAAACATCTTAAGATGAAACACACCAAGTTTGAAGACAATCGGATAAATTTAGTAGGAGGAGTTCGTGAAAATATGACCCCTAAGAAAGGCCACAAAAAATGGCTACAAATCCCAACGTAAATCAAAATGGTGGACTTCCTGTTTGGTTTCGCACATGGCTCCAAGAGACTTTTTTTTGTACATCCTGAGCTCTTATGTATGCCTTCAAATTATCATCACGCTAGGTGAATTGTGCTGTACTGTAAGTAATGTCAGACGATATACATATATATCCCTGGGGGTGTGAATTTTTGAAGAAAGTTGAAATTTGAACAATGAAAATTGGAAGTATCATGTGGGAGTTGTTACGCGGCAAAAAAGTGTGGAGAATAAAAATAACGTGGGAATGCTTCAGCACAATAAATACACAATAATTAAGAATATAATAAATTAGACTGTTAGATTATTTTCATATTTGGCACTTAACGCTACATTTCTCTGATAATGTAAATTTATCAGCTCATTTATTTTTTATAATTGATTGTACAGGTGTTTTGTACTTGTTTTGATGAGCAGGAGGTGTTGAGCCTCCTGCCTTCGTGTTCAGTAAACTTGTGGAAAGCATTGAGAATCTATTGTGTATTGTTGAGGAAAATGAGGGCCACCAGACCCAAAAACAAAGAGCTGACAGCAAGCATCAAAGAAAAGGTGGGCTTCCAGGACACCCAGACAATGCTACGGCGCATCCAGGCAGTGATTAAGATGATGATTAAGATTCCCAACCAATTACTTAAGATTGACACTCTGTTTTGAAAATGTGTTTTGAAAATACTATCCATCCATCCTTTTTTTCCCCTGAAAAACACTGAGAAGTATCCATGGTGCTTAAATGGCATGTTTGTGTTGGGCCGTCTCATTAAACTGTTATTCCATCTGATCACCATCCCTCAATTGATTATCGATTCATAATAGCTTATATTTATTGGTTGTTTCTTTTTACTGTACTTTGCACTGATATTTTTTAGGCCTTTCAATTTTTTTTGTTTTTTCTTTTGAAGTGTTTTTTCCCCACCTCAGAAACAAAAACATGAAGTGGGTAATGTTTAAAGCTACTATATGGAGGATTTCCCCAAAAAATATCTTAACAATAGCCTTTTTATTTGACCATTTATGACTGAAACATATTCTAACTAGAGCTGCAAGCAGCTATAAAGGGCCCTCGCAGCCCGGGCCAAGTTGGGGTACTTGCACGTTGGGGTAATTGCACGTTGGGGTACTTGCACGTTGGGGTACTCGCACATTGGGGTACTGGCATATTAGGAGCAAAATTTCTTTGAACATGCCATGCTAAACCTTTACATGTGAATTTTTTTTTGCCAGGTGTGATGTGTGTGTCAAGCTCAATGGGTTTTGGTTTTTGTTAAGATCTGCAAAAACCAGCGTGCTTTTTTTATTTTTAGGGAATGAGTTGACCTGACTGTTTTTATTTATTTGTAAAAGAATATATACCCATCATCGCTCATACTCATTGCACAATCATTGCTTTGATTGTCCATAGAGGCGATCAAAAAAAAAATAATGAAACAAAATAAAAAAAGTACATATGTTTGGATCGGTCTGATACCAGTGAACATCTTGAGTAGTGGAAAGTAAAAGAATATTCATAAATGACTTAGTTATAACAATTCCGAGTTCACAAATTTTGTTCAAAATACCGTAAGTGGGGTTGCTGTTTTTTTTTTTATGCCTCAAGGACTAGGTGGCGCAGTATTTATAACTGAATTTTGGCATAGTGATACCTTCAGGCCTTGACTATAAATATACATGTCAAGTTTGGGATTTTTTTGAAGCATGTACCGGGGAGTTTTTAAGCATATCCTTCGTTCACGATACTGCTTTTAACGTCCATAAAGGCTATCAAAAATAAATAAAACAAAATAAAAAATACGTATGTTTGGATAGGTCTGATGCCAGTGAACATTTTGAGTGGTGGAAGGTAAAAGAATATTCATAAATGACTTAGTTATCACACTGAGAATGAGTTTACAATTTCTGTAAAAATATTGTAAGTGGGGTA
Organism: Festucalex cinctus; assembly: GCF_051991245.1. Lineage (NCBI taxonomy): Eukaryota > Metazoa > Chordata > Actinopteri > Syngnathiformes > Syngnathidae > Festucalex > Festucalex cinctus. The sequence continues at coordinate 28,839,829 of NC_135416.1, read as the reverse complement.
TTTTTTTTTTATGCGTCAAGGGCTAGATGGCGCTGTATATATAACTGAATGTTGTCATAGAGAACCTTCAGGCCTTGATTATAAACATACATGTCAAGTTTGGGATTTTTTGGAGCATGTACCGGGGAGTTATCAAGCATATCCTTTTTCATTGTGAAATGTGTTTACAATTTTTGTAAAAATACCGTAAGTGGGGTATTTTTTTTTTCATGCCTCAAAGGCGAGGTGGCGCTGCATATATAACTGAATGTTGTCATATAGATAGCTTCAGGCCTTGACTATAAACATACATGTCAAGTTTGGGATTTTTTGGAGCATGTACCGGGGAGTTATTAAGCATATCCTTTTTCAGTGCGAAACACAAAATTTGATGCCCCGCCCTCATCATATAGTATTTATAAAAGTCAAGATTTTTCCCCCTGTCGTTGGCTCAGGTCTTGACATGGTCCAGGCCAAGTCTTAACTCAGTCGGATGAAACGTGTAGGAGAAGTGGGCAAAAGTATGCCCCCTGTAAATGTGCAAAAATCGTCAAAAATGGGACATTCAAAAATTCGTAGCTCACTTTCTGTTCATTTTAGCATATGGGTCCAAGAGACTTTTTTTGTAGGTCTTTGGCTCCCTCATACACCTAAAAATATTCGTCGTTTTTGCTTAAACGTACAAGCGGGGCTGCTTCGTTAAAAATTTCTAGGGGGCGCTATTGAGTCATTTTTGGAAAAATAGCACATTCTACGATAAAATATTGCTCATTTTGCCAGGCCAGATGTGTGTGCGATTCACGAAAACTCACAAACTTCATGTTGTGACATCATGAAGGCGGAAACCCTCATCTGAGCAAATATGAGGTAGGTCCAGTTAACGTGGTTGGAAAAAAACGTTGAAGAAAAATCGGAAGAAAGAAAATCGCCAGTAGGTGGCGCTATCAGTAAGATGAAATATAAGTTTGTAGATGAGTTAAGGGCTGGACTGTCATCAATTGTGTGAAATTTTGACAAGATAGGATCATCTGGGTCAAGTTAATGCAGCTTTTATTGTCACGAAAAATCTTCAGACTTTGCGGCACCGTAACGGCCACACCCTTTGGCGAAAAGTTACAATATTCGGTGTGGGGCATGATCAACATGTTAAGACTTTTCTGACCAATTTTTAATTGGATCCCTTCACGAGCTAGGCACAGTAGCTAAAAACGTAAAGTATGACATTTATTGTCACCACTAGGTGGCGCTATATATATAACAGAATTTTATCATATAGATATTTTCAGGCCGTGACTATTAAGTTGCATGACAAGTTTGAGATTTTTTGGACCTTGCACATAGGAGTTATTCAGCATTTTGTCTTTCTGGACAAATGAAATTTTAAAGGCAATATTCGATGCCCCGCCCCCGTCATATAGTATTGCGAAAAGTCAAGATATTTTGCCCAGTTTTTGTCTCAGGTCTTGAGATGATACATGCCAAGTTTGAAGTCAATCGGATAAAAACTGTTTGCAAAGGTGGGAAAAGTATGACCACAGTGAATGTGCAAAAATGGGCCAAAATTGGACATTCAAAAATTCATAACTCACTTCCTGTACATTTTTGCTACATGGTCCCAATTGACTTTTTGTGCGTCCCGGGGTGCTACAAGTCCCTGCCAATTTTCGTAGCTCTAGGTCAAACGTGCCGGGATTGTTTTTTTGTTTTTTTTTGCTAGGGGGTGCTATAGAGTCTTGTTGTTATGACAACATCAGAATATCAAATTTTTCGCCGGGCCCGAAGAGTGTGCAAATTTCGGTGAGTTTTCGTAAATGTTTAGGTCCTCAAAAATGCGATCGTTTGCGGAGAATAAAGAAGAAGAAGAAGAAGAAGAAGAAGAAGAAGAAGAATTTTTACAAAAACAATAGGGACCTCGCAGCGGTCGCTGCTCGGGCCCTCATAATAATAATTTTTACACAAACAATAGGGACCTCGCAGCGGTCGCTGCTCGGGCCCTAATTAGTAGATCAACATCTTAGCTGTTCACAATGGGTACTCCTACAAGCCTCTGGCCAATATTATTTAGGAAGCGTCCGGTCCGAATCCTTCGAATTTCCCGCCCTCTGTCTGCGGGATGTGATGTCATGCACGTTCTCGTCAGTTGTTTCCTGTAGTCGCGAAGACGGAACTTGTACAGATTTTCGCTGCCCCAGACACCCGCTGTTACTCCGCGGAAAGCTGCTTAAAAAAGAAAAAAAAATGGAAACAATGTCAAGTGCCACGAAAAAAAAAAAAAAATCTAAACTTGATAGTGACCGACGCCGGGCAAGAACGAAGAACGAGAGTGAACATTGGTTTGACATTTCAGCGGTGGAGAGATTTGAGATCGGACTTGGATTAGAAAAGTGATTCACAGCTGGCTTTCTTTCTACTCCAAAAGGTAAGAAGCGAGTATCTTGACATTTAGAAGAAAATGTGTTGTTTTCAAATAACAGTAACCTCAAGATCGATCACTTCTCGGTCGTAACTATTGGGGTGAAAGTGAGGTGGACGGCAACATTTAGCGTGAAAGGGGCGTAAAAGTTGAATGTAATAGAACAGAATGACTTTATAAAGAACTGACGTTCCATTCCGCGGCGTTTCAATCAGGCTAAATGTTGCCTTATTTTCCTCCGTGAAAACAGCCTATTGTAGCTACATTATGCTAACGGAATGTGAACGGTACTACTGAATGGCAATAACATTCACAGCCGTATCACACTAAGTAGTGAATGGGTCTATATGTTTTTCACAATCGTCAATTTCCATAAATGACAGCCCACCTTTCGTCTAATGCACAATGACGCTAGCGTGGGGGCGACATACACTAATAATGACTAGAATCAGGTTGACGTCCGTCGAGCGGGGTGACTACAATATGTAACTGCATATTAACATCGGAATGAGGTCCAATTAATTGACGTAATTTGCACATCGTTTTGGAGTACAGCACAGGACTGGACTTCGACCGACTAAAGCAATATGATCTGCACGTCCCGTGGACATCAATTGTTTAGTGGGGGATCGAGAGTCTCATTCCGTGAAGTGGCCAGCTTTGTCTAACATAATAAAACGTCTTACCTCTGAAAACATGGATATGAAGAGCCCAGTCTTCAGTATTGAGGTTGTGCACGTACGAGTGCGCGCAGCGTGTATGAGCGTGCAGTTTGTTTTCGGCCACAGGTGGCAGTAGCGATTTTAAATTTTAAATCTTCCATATAGCTGCTTTAATTATCATGACTATGACAAAGTAATTCATGGTTTATTTTTTGTGTGTGGCTCTCAATTCATAGGTCTCCAGCCATGGCAGGTGGTCTCTTTGCTATTGAACGTGATTACTTCTTTGAACTGGGCCTATATGATCCTGGATTGCAAATATGGGGAGGAGAAAATTTTGAAATATCATACAAGGTACGATAGTGTCACTGATTGAGGAGTTTGCTAAATTTGCAAAGTAGGTGCAAATTTCTACTTCAATTGTATTGTCATTGTAGATTTGGCAGTGTGGTGGCCAACTGCTCTTTGTCCCATGCTCTCGTGTTGGGCATATATACAGACTTCAAGGTTGGCAAGGCAATCCTCCCCCTGCACATGTTGGTTCCTCACCTACGTTGAAGGTACAATAGCACACACTTTGTTTTTCATTCGATATAGTTCGGAACAGAGCCATTGCAATACAAATTAACAAATTAATAAGAACACCACCCACTGTTTTACAGGATAAAGGGATACTTAACTCATTGAGACGTTTTTAGCAGTAAAAAGGTCATATTTTGTCCATTATTCATTTGATAACTTAATTATTTTTCACGTGCAATTATACCTTTAAAACACATTTTCCCACTTGCTGTTGGCTGAAGATGACGTCACCTGTCAATAGGTAAGGGGTGTGAATCTCCAATCAAGACGATTCAATGCACATTTCGATACATTAGGTGCGATCCGATACACGGATGGTTCGATTTTAAACTACAGTGGTACCTCTACTTACGAAATTAATTGGTTCTGGACGAAAGTTCTTAAGTAGAAAATTTTGTAAGTAGAGACGCATTTTCCATGTAAATGCCCAAATCCGTTCCAAGCCTCCCAAAATTCAGACATAAATGTTTTATAAAGCATAAAAATGCATCAAAACATGTAACAAATACATGTTACAATTCGATTATTGCTCAATAAATGAGAGTTGTGCATAATGAAAAAAACCAAGAATAGAGTAAAGAATAAAAATGATGGTCATTTACCTTTTTAACTGCTGTCCTCATCGTTTTTTGCCCTCTTTGGTTCATGTTCTCCTCTCTCAGAAGTGTTTTTTTTTTTTTTTTTTGCCTGGTGTTTTGTAAAGATCTGATCCATGGATGTTTGCTTTTTTTTGTTTTTTTGTTTTTTTTTTGTTTTTGTTTTTTTTTATTATTTAAACAATCTTTCGGAAATGTCCAAGGCAAACATCATCTTAGTGAGCAAACGCCCGACTGGTGAACAATTTACGCTCATACCTATGGTAGAGGTTCCTCTTAGCCAATGGGATGCCAGAAACATGCACAAACACCGATCTCGTATACGCTCATACCTATGGTAGAAGGTTCCTCTTAGCCAATGGGATGCCAGAACGATGCACAAACACCGATCTAGTATTTACACTCATAGGTACCTATGGTAGGAAATAGCCATAGCCGAATGTATGTTACGTTCGGTAATGTATTTTTACCTTTCGTATCTAGAAATTAATTTCGTAACAAGAGGCAATATTTTCCCGTTGAGGCGTTTCGTAACTCGAAAATTTCGTATGAAGAGACGTTCGTAAGTAGAGGTTCCACTGTAAAACGATTCGGTTCAGTTCGATTCAGAAGGATTACTATTCGATTTGGTATAGCGGTGCAAAACGATTATTTTCTTACTCACCAATTAGTCAGTTGTCAAATTAATTTGCTATTATGTTGTTACTCTCTTCATGGTTTGAATATCTTGTTTAATTTAAAATGATCAAAATCTTGTAATTGGCACATTTGCAAAAATCTGCTTTTACTTTGGAAATGCAGCGAGCAAAATTTTTGCATCTGTAATATTTCTGTTGTTACAGACCAAATTAGGAACTGTCAGTCTTTTAAAATGCTGTTTTATGCATCTGCGTCATAAAATACTCCATTCTTAACTTGTAACTACTAATGAATATCTTTGGAGTGGAGTGTTGGAACGCGGCCAGCAGTGGCTGGAAACGGCGCTGATGAAGGGAAACACAGAAGTCGGATGTCCGTGTCATCTACCCCATTATGTTTACTCTTGTGACAGTTCCTGTACACTACCCATACATGCAGTGAATAAATTGATGTATGCTTCATGTTTTTCAAGGTTCTTCTTGTGAAAAATTAGTTGAACTTGAAAACAACTCACTGCGGCATGATTGTCAGACAGCAGTCAATAGTTGCCCATCGTTTCGGGGGCACTAATGTTTTTATCATAGATAGATAGATAGATAGATACTTACCTACTTACTTACTTACTTACTTACTTACTTAATCAATCCCCGTAAGGGAAATGTAGTTGTCCAGCAATAGTATCAATAAAATAAATAAAATAAACAATAAAAACATACATCTCAAAAGTACTCAATGTATAAAAGAAAAGAAACCCAACAGTTTGCATCAATACTGATTATTATAAAAACAAATAGCAGCTGGAATAACAGATGTCTTAAAACGCTCGGTTCTACAGCTCACATGGAAAAGACGAGCAGATCTATTGCTCCTTTGAGCAGAAAGTGTCTTGTGCAGCGGATGCCTCGTGTTGTTGAGGATGGCCTGCACCTTTCTCCCCAAGCACCCGTTCACAACTTCCACCACTAAGTCGAATAACTCCCCAAACACAGACCCTGCCCGCTTAACTATTTTGTCCAGTTTGTTGCGGTTCCTGATTGAGATGTTATTGCCCCAGCAAACAACAGCATAAAAAAGAACAGCAGCAACAACAGACTAATAACAGTCAGCATCCAATTGCACACATCAAAGGACTTCAGCCTACGCAGAAAAAAGAGCCTCGTCAAACCTTTTTTATAAAGGTGCTCTATGTTCCAGTCCAGTTTGTCATCCAAGTGAACACCAAGATATTTGTATGTATGTACACGTTCCACGTCCTGTCCGTATATGTTGATTGGCTGAAAAATGTTCTTATTCTTACCAAAATTAATAATCATTTCTTTGGTTTTGCTTATATTCAGAATAAGTGAGTTCTTAGTGCTCCAGTCACAGAAGGCAGTGATCAAATCCCTGTACTCCCCCTCCTGACAGTTCTTGACGCAAGCGACAATGGCTGTGTCATCTGAGTACTTTTGAATGTGGCAATTGTCCGAATGATGTTTGATATCAGCCGTGTAAAGAGAGAAAAGGAAAGAGGCAAGCGCAGGTCCCTGTGGAACACCAACATTGCTCACAACAGAGTCCGAGGTAATGTTATTGCCCAACTTCACATACTGAATCCGGTCCGTGAGGTAGCTGTGTGTCCATGTAATGAATGATGACTCCAACCCCAACCCCTCCAGTTTATGTTTGAGGACATCAGATTGAATAGTGTCAAATGCACTTGAAAAATCAAAATACATAATCCTCACATATCCAGCTGATACATCCAGGAAGGAGTAGGTCCAGTGCAACAAATAAAGAATGGCATCATCCACCCCGACTCCCTACTGATAGGCAAACTGGAGTGGATCCTGTGCATGCTGTACCTGAGGTCTGAGGTAGCGCAGTACAAGCCGCTCCAGCGTCTTCATGATATGGGTGGTCAAGTCCACAGGTCTGAAGTTTTTTTTTTTTTTTTTTTTTATCTCAGATGCATGTGCTTCTTTAGGCACAGGTAAGAGACTAGATGTTTTCCACAGAACCGGAACTTTGCCAACCTGAAGACTAATGTTATCGAGTGTCTGGAGGGATATCGCTAGCTGCTCTGCACATTCTTTTAGTAGGCGTGGGCTCATACCGAAACATCTTTCATGTCCTGAAAGACCTCATTCTCCACAACATAGTATGGCTTAAGTGTTTAATAGTAAGCCAGGTTAACGCATTCACTGGCAGCCATTTTCCGAAAAGCGAGCTCCAGCTTGCCAGCCATTTTTGAGGATTTTACGTTCTCCCTTCTCTAGTTATCGGCAATAGAACAACACTAAGTTTAACTAGTTTTTCTGTTTTTGACTAGAAAATGGAGAAAATGAGCTTTTTGTGGAAAAAATGCATTTCAAGCGGAACGTTGACTTTGACATGAAATTTTTTTTCTTTTTTTGACATGTCAACAGTTGTTTCCTTCCGTACAACATCGCCAACACAGAAAAAGGAATTTTGAACACAAAATTGATTGACAAAAATTATGTAACAGTTTATCATTTTCAGATGCAAGAAAAATATGAACTTTGAACTCACTGTATGTGTGCATGCGTATTTGTGTGCGTGTGTGCATGCTCGCGCGCTTGTTTGGCATTTGTTTGCGCCAATTATTTACAATACAACTATATACAATTTTAACATTTCACAAAAACTGGATGAACTTTTTTACAGGAGTGTGTATGTGTGTGTTGTGTATGTATGTGTTTTGAACTATTTACAGGTGAGTATCTTTGTGTGCATGCATTCCCCCTACAATTTATAGTTTTTTTTTGTTTGTTTTTGGTTTTTTTGTGTGTGGTAAGAGGTGAAACATTCCCCTAGGTGCAAAGGTATATGGCATGATTTACACCACATGGTGGTTTCACTCCGACTTCTTTGCGTTGACAGAGCCAACATCTTCTTGTGGGTGTCTTCTTCTTTCCTAGTACACTTCAAGTTTGTACTTGGCCAGCTGACTGTCAAGCCTACTTTCAGGGTCTGTGTTGTAGGGCGCGCTACTCTCCAACGGCACATCATCATCATCCTCTCCGACTTTTTTTTTTTTTTTAAATTGCCCATGACCTGAACCTGTAAATAATATAAATATATAGAATTATTATAACTATCACTGTAAAATGAAATGAGGTTTTTCATGCATGCTTATACATTTGGTAATACTAAATAATTATTTGGTTAAATTTTCATTATAAAATCCTTGAACCTAATATAAATGATGTGTGCATGTCATGTTTGCAGAATTATGTTCGTGTGGTGGAGGTATGGTGGGATGAATACAAAGACTACTTCTACGCCAGTCGTCCTGAAACACTAAACCTTGCCTATGGAGACATAAGCGAGCTGAAACGATTCAGGTATGTTCAAAATACATATCGCCACCCCCTTAAAACAATGGTGTAAATCATATTTTGACACCAAAAAGAGAAAAAAAAATGCCTTTACCATCTCTTCAGGAAGCTGTCTACCTCCGCTAAAATCATCTCCATGCTTTGATGAACAGATTCAATTCTACCTTTTAAATAAAATGATTAGTAAACAGTATTTGATTCAATATTGCGTGTTTCTGGAAAAAAACAAACAGGAAAAAAAATGACTTAGGCCGTTATTTTAGGAGGGTGGTGATTTAAAAATGGTTTGATTTATTTTTTTTCTCAATACATTTGGGTAATTATGTCTCAAATAGCTTACCGTGCGTCACTCCATTTAGCAATTCACAGTGATTGCTTACTTATAGTCTATTGTCGCATCTTAACTCTTTGAATGACAGCCATTTGCAGTGCTGCCATCCCCCAGTACCAGCCATTTTACACGTTTTTAACCCATTTTTAACGGCCTACAGAATATTGTGTTCTACGGGTATATAAACATGGGACCCACCAAAAGAAGGCTTGAACCCTCATCTCTCATCAGAAAAAAAAAAAAAAAAAAAAATTCTCTCCAGCATTTGTCATTCCTTAGTAATCAGCAGCAGAAGAGAGGCAAGTTTCACCGAAAATCCTGTTTTGACAAAAATAACGGAAATATCGAGGGTTTTGTGAAAAAATGCATATCTTTTTTATTTTTTTTTCTTGTCACACTTTCTTTATTGGTCTTATAATGTCAATATTCAAAAGCAAAAATTTCACATGAAATAATGAACATTTTCTTGTTAAACAAAAAAGAGAACATACCCTATCCCTCTCCCCGGGCACATATCTCATTGTCAATGGAAAAATATACCATGTTAATCATGGCAAAAAGACAAAAACAAAATAGGATAAAAAATAAATAAAATAATACAAAATAAAAGTAACAGATGTCTCGTAAAGGCAGTTGATACAGGACAAATAGGTCCTCATTACAGTCCAAATTAGGCATCCAAATTAGGACTGTTTGCTCCTTTAATATATAACAAAAATGGGTTCCAGGTCTCTTCAAATGAGTACTCAGATCCTGATAAAGTCAATCTGATCTTCTCCAGTTCAAGAAAATAGAGTACCTCTTAAATCCAATCCGCAGTTGTAGGCGGAGCCGAGGACTTCCATCTCAGCAGAATTAGCCTCCTGGCCAGCAAAGTTGAGAATGCTATCATGTCCTTCTTATTTGAAGAAAGACGGAGCGCAGATGGAAGTACACTGAACATAGCAATCAAAACATTTGCAACAATATCTTTCCCCGTGACCATAGATAACTGCAAAAATATCAGACCAATATGAATCTAAAGAAGGGCGGAGCCAAAACAAATGAATGAAGTCAGCTTTAACCAGTTTGCACCGGTCACAAAGCAGTGTGACTGTCAAACATTTTGGCAAGCCTAACTTTTGTATAATGGGCCCTATGAAGAATCCTGCACTGAGTAAAGCCATGCTTGGCGAAAATTGATGACCAAAAGATGCATTTCAAGTAAAAATTCTACTTTGAACTGACCGAACTGACCCGACCAGTACTTATTGTGCACTGCTATACAGTATAACACACGAAGCAATAGATAGTATAGACATCATATGACATGGGCTGATATATGCACAGTGAAAGAGTCATCTTGAAGTTATGAAATTTAGTTCGTGCTTAGCTACATGGGGATGGGCGACGCAGCTTGCCCGTTTCATCGATGGCGTGAATACGTTTGCCCACGGTGTTTCATCCGGGGAACGCGGAAGTCCGTAGAAGCCGGTGGATTGATGAGGGGACGTTTCAGGTAAACAGCCATTTGACGATTGCTGTGTGGCTTGATTGATTTCATTTTCATTTTTGTGTTTAAGCCAGCACGTGTTAGTGTGCACACAGCCTTGTGAACCCCACTTGATTGGAACAGGTGTCCTTGTTACAACATTTGTCAAACATTTGTCCACCGCGCTTGTGGCTAGTTTTTTTTTTTCTTTAGTATTAGTATGTATTTAGATTTGATGATTTTAGATTTGATTTTTTGCATGCATGCAACATGAATAAAACAATCACATCACACACATGTACCCACGCGTAAAAATGGAATCATGGGATGAAACCAACATGGAAACTACATACTACTGTATGTATGAAGCCTGAAATGTGGCAAAAGATCAAAAAGTTCAATGGGAATAGTACTTTTTCCAGGGCACCTTTCACATTTGAACCAGTACTGTTCGAATTCTCAGTTACTGGGAGTCGATACCGGTATTCAACGGTCCCAATTTTCGGTATTTTCGGTTATGTATTTATTTATAATAAATATTCATCATGGTTTATTTGAACAGTGGTTAAAATAACCGAGAATTGAACAACTGGGCCCAGGAAGGCAACAGGGCCATATGGGGTAGGAGCATGCCAATACATCGATTATTAGATGCATCGCGGTTTGACACTTGACGATTAGATTATGGTTCATAAATGTTGAAAAACGATTATTTTCCATAATTATTTAATGACAGAAACACTACCGCTGCTTGTGGAACGAAAGTAACGCTTGCCGCCTGGACACTTAAAGGAACGCACATGGTGAGCATGTAAAACCAGGATTAAGTACAGCTGTAACACTTGTTACTGTTTCCTGCTCGGTCCCCCCGACCGTGGTCAGGAGGCACAAGTGAGCATTTTCCTCCAGGGCCGGTTTCGCATCTGGGGGTAACTTCCATTACACGTCGCCAAAAAGGAGACACTGGGAGACAGTGGGTCCCACTGCAGTCATCCTTTATTAGGATTTTCTGACACACTTTGTCTCCTATGGCACCTACCCTGATACGCTCTCTCTTCCGCTCCTTCCACCAACGCATGCGCACTCCGCTCTCCCCACTCAGTCACACACAAGCAAATCTTCACCACCCGCAACACACTACTAACATGTGACAGCACCTCTCGCATTTAGAGAAGAATCCGCCACTTGTGGCAATGATGATGATGAGTCGGAGATGATTTGTCTCAACGTTGCATTTACATTACATGTTAAGAAAACAGTTGTTGTATAATATTATTTTAAAGCTGTTTTGATTGTGGATAGCAAACTGCTTAGTTTGTTGAGGGATTTATGCTTCTCACTGAAGATTTTGTTTGGAAGTCTGTATATTATTGCTGGATAAGCTGTCTTTTGTATCACGGCCAAACCGCCGAGAACAGTCCAGTCCAAATCGGGTCCACACAAAAGACGAAACGCCACATGACAAGAAGACAGACAAAGACGGCTGCTGTAGCTCACAGCGCCATCAACAAACAGCCAAGACAAGAGAGTCGCCAGACACACCGATACACGCCATCTTGTCGAGGCAAAAAAAAAAAAAAGATCGAGATGATCATCGTGATTGTAGGTGTTACTCCACAAAAACGAACACCCTTGAAACCAGAGTAACGATAAGTCTTGAACGCAAACGACAGGACCATGTCTTGATTTTTACTATTTAAAAAAAAATAAAAATAATACAAGTACGTCCAAAAAGATCAAATCGTCTGGTCAAAAAACTATGTCGCTTCTATCATGAGCTGGTTTCATCTGTCCTATGTTGTTAGGATGGGGAGCACAGAGAGGACCCAAATGCAGGTATGACAGGACAAGTTGGGCTGGTGTAAGTAGCTTTAATGAGCAGAGGTGTGTGAAGCAGGCGAGTGGCCCAACTTGATCAGGAGAGTGCCCGCAGGGTGCAGGACGGCCAAGAGCAGAGAGACAGGTGGTGAGCCGGTGAACAGGCAGGATGACAGGCGAGCAAGCAAGGCGGGAGCCGGTGGAGATGGCCTGGACAGGTGGGACACAATAAGTTAGGGAGCAAGCCAAACAAGTGAGTATGTCAACTGGACACTACTGACTGGTATACTACTCAAGACGTTCTGGCGCCGAGATGTGGTCCGGGGCTGGCTTAAGTAGGCTGGCAAGGTAATCATCCACACCTGGCTGCTGCTCCACCTGCTTCTCATCCACCTAATTAGCTGCCTTGTCTCACACACACACACACACACACACACACACACACACACACACACACACACACACACACACACACACACACACACACACGGAGGAAGGAGGGGAAGGGCTCATGGAGCCGGAACCCTGACATCCCTGATGTCCAGCTCGTTGACGTTCTATCTACGCACATTCGCGAGTCACGTGACGCTGCAAACAAATAGTTCCAATAAAGAAATAAACAATTTCTCTTTATACTTTTAAACAAATAAATTCGAATATATGCATAAAATAATATTCACCATTAATTTTAACTAAATTATCCAATATGCAAAAGGTGTAAATATGACTCTAGCGACAATATACAATATGTAGAACACACTACTAATTAACCAATACACAATTGGCTCCTCCATTATCCGGCCCCTAATTGTTTAGGCAGGCAGGCTAAGCAATTACTCACTTCTAACAAAACATCAACTTACAATAACTTTGTTCGTAAACAAGATAACAAATCTATTGAAAAAACTTCCTCAATTTTTTTTTATAAAATCCTTCTTTCAGAGCTGCTTCTTCTAGCAAGCAGAGTTTGTTCACTGGTCTCTCCAGTATGTTGGTCTTGGTTTGTATCTTGACTCGTCGTACCATTCCGCTCGAGTCTGGTAGAGTCTCGACCACTCTCCCCAGGAGCCAGGAGTTGCGAGGAGAGGTGTTATCCACAAGGAGTACGACATCTCCGACTGCGAAGTTGCGTCTTCTTGTTGACCACTTCTGGCGCTCTTGAAGGAGTGGGAGGTACTCACGAGTCCATCTAGTCCAGAATAAGTCCAAGTATTGTACTTGTTTCCATCTTTTTCTTGTGTACATGTCATCAGCGTTGAATATTCCAGGAGGCATGTTAGGTTGCGGTTTCAACAGCAGTAAGTGGTTCGGTGTCAGAGGCTCGAGATCGTTTGCATCATCGGAGATGAGAGTGAGTGGTCTTCCATTAATGATACTCTCAACTTCACACATCATTGTCTGTATACAGTCATCATTCATCCCTTGCTCTTTTATGATGGAACCGAGGATTCTTCTGACTGCTCGAATTTGCCTCTCCCAAATCCCGCCTTGATGGGAGGCTGCTGGGATGTTGAATATCCACTTGATTTCTTTCGGTTGTAAAGTTCTTGCAATCTTGTCATTGTCCAGTTTATGAATTGCTTCTCTCAATTCCCTTTCAGCTGCCACTAGGTTCGTGCCGTTATCAGAGCGCATGATGGTAACTTGACCTCTGCGGCATATGAAGCATCGAATCGCATTTATACAAGAGTCTGTGTCAAGGCTGTCTGCGACTTCTATATGCACTGCTCTCGGTGTGAGACAAACAGCACACCATATATTTTGACTGTAGTCCTGCCCCTCTTCACCTCAAAGGGCCCGAAGAAGTCAACACCAGTATTTGTAACGGGGGTTTATCTGGCAGGAGACGATCTTCGGGTAAGTTTGCCATTTTTTGCTCTCCAACTTTTCCAGTCATCTTACGGCATACAACACACTTGTTGATTATCCTTCGGATTGCCGATTTGGCTTGTGGAATCCAGTATTTGCGTCTTAGTTGCGCCAACACATAACTGCGTCCGACATGTCCTGTCCTTTGGTGGATGTCTGTCAGGATTAGCGTGGCAACTCTGCTGGACTTCGATATGATTGCTGGGCGTTTGGCGTTTTCTGGCATGGCTGACTTGCTGAGCCTTCCGCCAATCCTCATGGTGTTCTCTTCAAGTACAGGATCGAGTCTGAACAACTGACTGTTGCGACTAACTTGTTTTCCCTTTTGTAGCATTTCGAGTTCGTCACTGAAATGTTGTCTCTGACTGTACTCGATTATTTCCAACTCTGCATCGATCAAGTCATCCAGCGTAAGCTGTTCCTTTTTCATTCTTGCTTTATATTTTTTCACGTCACTTTCAATGGTTGACTTTCGCTGTTCAGGGTCCTTTTCCTTTTGGTTAACAGACTCCGACAACTCCTTTCTTTTGTCTGTCTGTTGTCGCAAAGTCTTCCTAACTTTTAAAATCCACGACACACCTCTTTTGAGTTTCTGCCACTCTGAGTAGTAGTTGATCAGCTTGTCCATTGGTTCCACTTCATCTTTCACTGTGATCATGTTAATTGTCTCTTTACTTTTGATTTCAACATCATCGTGCAGACTTTCTTTCCTTTGCATGGGTTGCTCCGGCCAGTCACACTCATCATTCAGCAAGAAACTTGGTCCGTCAATCCACGCTTTTAATTGTGTCAAACTCTTGGCCTTGACACCTCTGCTGGATAGATCTGCTGGGTTTTCTGTAGTTCTTACGTACTTCCACTGTGAAGGTTTGGTGGATTCTCTGATCATGTGTATTCGATTCACCACAAAGGTTTTGAAGCGAGCAGTATCGTTGTCTATGTATCTGAGCACCGTAGTGCTATCGGTCCAGAAGATAGATAGCTGTAGCGGAATTTTGAGTTCTTGGCATAACATCTTGTCTATCTTCACAGCGACCACTGCTGCCGTCAGCTCTAGTCTGGAAATAGTAACCTGTTTGAATGAGGCTACCTTGACTTGGCCATCACGAGAGAACAACACTTCTGTCCTTGCTTGTTCTTCAGCAACAGATAAGATGCGGTACCATATGCGTACTCTGATGCATCCGAAAAGTGGTGCAACTGTGCTGAAACAGTGCGTCCAAAATTTGCAGGTTTCACGCACCTGTTCACGTGATAGTTGGAGAGGTGGGTAACATCTTCCTTCCATCTCTTCCAATCCTTTTCATGTTTCTCACTGATGTTTTCATCCCATCCGTGACGCTCTTTACACAGATCTTTGAGAAGAAGTTTAGCAGGCAAGATAACAGGAGACAGCAAATCAAGGGGGTCATAGATTGAGTTAACGACTGCCAAGATTCCTCTTCTGGTCATCGGTTTGTCAGGCAGTTTGATGCTGTAGACGAAGGTATCTGTTTCTGTGTCCCACTGTATGCCAAGCGTTCTCTCAACAGGTAGCTCTTCGCAGCTGAGATCCAAGTTTTTTATTTGACTTGAGCACATTTCTGTTATGACGTGTCCATTTCGTCAAAGTAAATCCTCCTTTGGCACACAAGATGCGAAGGTCTTTAATCAAGGTCACTGCTTCCTCCTCTGTAGCAACACTTTTCAAACAGTCATCTACGTAAAAGTTGTGCAAGACTGTTTGGACAGCTTCGGGGGATGCAGTGGTTTGGTTATCCTCTGCAGTCCTTCTCAGCGCATACGATGCAATGCTTGGAGATGAGGTTGCTCCAAAAAGATGAACTGTCATTCTGAACTCTTTTAGGGGCTCGTTAAACTTGCCGTCTGGCCACCAAAGAAAGCGTAGAAGGTCAGCGTCATGTTCTGGTACCTTCACCTGATAAAACATTGATTCAATGTCGGCTGTCATCGCAATTGGCTCCTCACCAAATCTCAGAAGGACGCCAATTAGCGTGTTCGTCAGGTCAGGACCTTGTAGTAGTTGACTATTCAAGGACTGGTCTTGAAAAGATGCGGTGCAATCAAAGACCACTATTATCTTTCTTTTCTTTGGGTGGTAAACCCTATGGTGCGGTATGTATGACACCAGGCCATCGTCTCTCTTCAGCTGCTCAATTGGGACTTGAATGGCATATCCCTTTTCTATGATGGCATCCATGAATGCCTTGTAGTCTTCATAGAACTTAGAGTCCTTCTTAAGCTTCTGGTGCAAACTCACCATGCGCTGCTCTGCCATACATCGGTTGTTCGGCATTGGTAGTTTGACGTTCTTGAGCGGCAATCCCACACAGTAGTGTCCGTTTTCATAGGTTGTTGTTTTTTCCAAAGATTCCATGAATTGTTTGTCGTCTTGTGACATCTCTTGCTTGTCATCATAGATGCGCTCTGGAAAATCTGTGTTGTACTGCTGCACCAGTAACTTTTCAATTTCCACCACTGTGATCGTATTCACTGAACAATGCTGCTGTTTGCTGTCACTGCCATTTGGTTCCTTTCTTACGGGACCATTCACGACCCAGCCAATTGCAGTCTTCGCCTCATAAGGTCCTCCATCCTGACTGTTTAGAACGTGCCATGGCTCCATTGCTCTTGAACAATTTGCTCCAATAAGTAGGCCGACATCCGCTTGAATCTCTGGCAGATGTAAGACCATTTTCGTATTCCAGATTGCTTGGGAATGTTCGCATTGCACACTGGGATGTCACCATGAGTGTACACCTTGGGTAACTCAATATAGTTTCTTTCTTCCAGTCCACATACCTCCAAGTCTGATATTGCATAACTATTTATGCATTTCAGTCCTCCAGATTTGCCTTGACTCATGGTGCTCAAGAGTATTTGGGTTGGTGTCCCTTTAACACTCAATTTCTTGTGCAAGTCTTCTGTGATGAAGGTTGCTGTGCTTCCCGGGTCCATAAAAGCGTATGTTTCTACATGTTTGTCGCTCTTTCTCGATTTGATTTTCACCGGAACTATGGACAGCACACATTCACTTTCTCCAGCCCCAATGAGGCAAGCAGACTCTCGTGCAACTGCAGCCTGTGGGCTAGGATCTTCTTCTTGAGCATCATTGTTCTTTAATTGGGAGGCAGAATCTTCTTCTTTATGCTTGTGGAGGATGTCCGGGTGTTTTAATTTACACTCCTTACATTCAATTCTTTTCTTGCAGAATTTGCTATGTCCCAAAGCTAAGCATCCAAAGCATGCTCCTTTGGACTTCAAAAACTCCACTCTGTCTTTGTATGGTTGATTCTTGATTTTGTTACATGTGGCTAAGGTATGAGCTTGCTGGCAATACATGCATGGCTTCTCAAATGCATTTACTTTATCTTGTTTCGTTACCTTTTCCTCTTTTCCTTTGGCCTTTTCAGTGGAGACATTTGTTGCGAAGCTCTTACGTTTTTCTTTCTTAACTGTGGGCTTTTCATTGTCATTTTTTCCATAGGTGTTTGAGCAGCTGTCTGGAATGTCACTGAAGAGAGGGTCTGTTGCTATTTTTGCTTGATGCTCAATGTAGCTCACGAGGTCATCAAACTTTGCTCTTTTGCCTCGTCTCTCTTTGATACTGTAAGCTTCAGCACGCCATCACGCTTTAAGTTTGTAGTAGGGGTGCACCGATCACAATTTTCCAGCCCATCACCGATCCCTGATCTTTTAAAAAGTCTGACCTGCCGATCCCGATTTTTGCCGATACCGATTTTTTTCATGTCAAGCAGCTTATATTTTCAGTGTTCCAGTCTTGTGTTATTGGAAAACAATGAACAATATCGTCGAAATAATACAAACGGGTTGTTTTAACTGCACATGAAGTAGTTCTCTCAAATAAAAATGAAATCATATTAGTCTTCTCAGCAGAAGAGGCTTTTTTCAGACCTCTGAGGAGGGAGATGAGATTGGTGGAAAAGATCGGTTTATTTTTAAGGGATCGGCCGATCACCGATCTTCCAAAATTAAGGAAATCGGGGACGATAAATCGGCTGGCCGATCGATCTGTGCACCCCTAGTTTGTAGGGCAACTTTGAGACCACAACTCGTAAGTTGGTGGGGTTGTTCATTTCCTCCATTGATGTCCTCCATAGTATTGCGACAACCTACGAGGAACATTGCGTAAGCATTTAGTGCCTTACTGTCTTCAGACTTGATCTGTGTCCACTTCAACGCTCTTTCAATGTACGCACTGGCAATTTGCAATTCATCTCCATAGTGTTTGTGAAGCAGTTGCTTTGCTTCCTTGTAGCCTCGACTGGGTGGCATATGAACACAGCTGCGTACCAGTTCTTGAGGCTCATCACTTGTAAATTGCTCCAGGAAGTACAATTTGTCTTGATCGTTGTCAGTCTTCTGTTCTATTGAATGCTCAAATGCGCGAATGAAGGTCTTGTAGTGCAATACATCACTCCTAAACACTGGGATATCTTTGGTTGGCAATTGAGACTGCTTCTGCTGCTTTACAAGCAATTCTGCGAGTACATTTTGTTTTCCATGACCTTCAGCATGTTATTTTCTCTACAAGTGTTGGACTGCAAGCTGAAGTCTTGTCGAACTAATTGTGGTGCTTGGATGCGCGGCAGTTGTGGCTGTCTGTGAAAGTTCACATCCCGTTGAAGAGATGGCGCATGAGTCACTTCCTGTTTCACAGCTCCTTTGCTTCTTGACCGCTGTGCTTGGCTCACTCCATCTTCTGATCTTTCATATTCATTAAGCACCTTCAGCTTTGCACTACTTTTTGCCAATGCAGTCTCAATCTCAAGTTCTTCTTTTTTAGCTTTAATTCTAGCCATTTCTTGCTCCAGTTGCTGCCTTTTCCTCATTGCCGCGGCACGTTCCAACAATGCTGCATGCTCCGCTTCTTGTCTAGCACGTGTCGCCGAGACTCTAGACCATGCTGATGAGTTGCTTACTTGTGACCCTTGTGAGACATCAGCTTGTGATGCACTATCATCCGGTTGAACACAATCTTGCAGCTCCTCTTCAGCTTTAATCTCCTTCCGTATTTGCACACCATCTTTCTGCTGATAATCTTCTTGACTATTTTCTTTTAAGTAGGATATGTGTGTAGTAGCTGCAATCCACTCTTTAGTTGTTTTCATAAAGTACTGTGTGGGTGCCATTTTGGGTTGAAACCAATTTTCTTGGTCATGCATTTGCTCATCTTCAGGTCAAAGGCTCATTATTTCTTTGTTGAGACGATTGAATTCGTCTAACAGGCAAACAAAGTCTTTTTCCATTCCATCTTGCACCAATGATACGTTTTCCACATCCTTCATCAAAGCTGTCATTACATTCATTCTGTTAGACAACTCTCTTAATCTTTGTCTTCTCAAAGAAATGAATCTGCAATTTTTCTTCTATTCCTTTCTCAGTTAACCTACGTGACCTCGCTTGTTCCAGCTCTGCTGTAATTATCACCCATTGAAACTCCCTTTCTTCGTCCATTCTATCATTTGCGGAGTGGCTCATTTTGCATGCAACGTTCAAAAGCACCGTTACTTCAGTGGTTACTTTTCTTCATAAAAACAAATGCAAACAGTTTCTCATTCAATGCCAAGCTCTGCATGGACGAGTTAAAGTCGTGACGTGTTTATTCGCCGGTGAAAGTTACTTGTTGCTTTCGTTTTCAGTCACATCGGCTCCGTGCAGCTAGTTAGGTTGCAGCTAGCGCTAGCTTACGTTAGCTTTAGCTTCGTTCGTCGTAGCTTTCTATCTTCACCCCGTTTCTTGCGGGCATAGAAAACACAAAGATTTCTCTTTACCTTGCTTCGTCGTCTCAACAGATTATTCCGTTTCCTACTTGCAAGCGTCTCCCGTGGCTTGTATCCAGCCGCCTTTCTCGTCCGGTGACCGGCCCGCTCTCTCTTTTAGCCACCTTTTTTTTTTTTCCTCACAGTCTGGAGTGGTTCTTGCTTGTTTGCGAGTTTTTTGACTAAATGTAGGTGTTACTCCACAAAAACGAACACCCTTGAAACCAGAGTAACGATAAGTCTTGAACGCAAACGACAGGACCACGTCTTGATTTTTACTATTTAATAAAAACAACAAATATTACAAGTACGTCCAAAAAGGTCAAATCATCTGGTCAAAAAACTATGTCGCTTCTATCATGAGCTGAATTCATCTGTCCCATGTCCAGCTCGTTGCCGTTCTATCTACGCACATTCGCGAGTCACATGACGCTGCAAACAAATACTTCCAATAAAGAAATAAACAATTTCTCTTTATACTTTTAAACAAATAAATTTGAATATATGCATAAAATAATATTCACCATTAATTTTAACTAAATTATCCAATATGCAAAAGGTGTAAATATGACTCTAGCGACAATATACAATATGTAGAACACACTACTAATTAACCAATACACAATTGGCTCCTACAGTGATAATCGTTCAATAATCGAATCATGTCACCCTTAATCGTAATCGAATATAATCGTGGGGTGCCTTAGATGGCACATCCCTAATATGGGGTCATCCTTAAGGGCTGTGCTGAACAGCTGACAGGATTGTTTACAACCATCTTTAACCTTTCACTGCTGCAGTGCGTGGTCCCTACGTGCTTTAAATCCACCACAATCATTCCAGTATTTGGCTCCTTACTTTGTTGCACTGTGAATAACTGATTGGCACATTTGAGCAATGTTCTGAGATTCCGAGGAGTGAGTAAAGCAGCGATCTCTGAGCATTAATTCGAAACGCACCCATGCTGAGGCAATAGGGCTTGTGGCGCTGACAAGCCGTTTAGAAGGAAAATAGTAAGAAAATCCGCACAACAGCGATGTACACCTGCGATATATAAAATTAGGGTTACAAATGAAAATCAGTTACGATCACAGATGAATATCCGCAAAACAGCGAGGCCGATGAAAGGGTGAGGAAACACGGTATGCACAATACTACCAGATTATCAGGCCCTCTTTATTATATCAATAATCCCGCTACAGAATAGGGCTGATTACAATCACCCCCAAACTACTATTCTTAGAAGAGCGGGCGTGGCCAGTTGAGTTTTGGACAAGAAATGGAGCACTGCACAGACAGGCGACTGCGGCGAGTGTATTGGTACGAGTAAAAACTTGTAAGTTGACTGGCTATTTCACCATAAATATCTTCCACAAACTCTGCTGCTTTGGTGTCTGCCGCTATGTGACTGGCAATGTTGTGACCGGGATAAAATGGAGGGAGTTTCCCGGGGGAATCCAGAGGAATGTTTGCGCTGGCTTCAAGCTTGTAAACGGTAGGGATTTACGTGAAAAATGTCACAGAAGACACCTTTGTGTGTTTTCTTCATTCTGTCATTGGAAATGGGCCAGCAGCTGAAGACCAATATTAGTGACTGCAGGTATTTTTATCGTCCGCTTTCTTAGCGTTAGCCTTGCTTGCTGCCTGCTACAACATGCTAGCCACTATGCATCATGGTGAATTGTAAAAACACCAAAAAGACCTCGAGTTCACCTACGGAAGCCACTGCTGCTTCAATGTGAAAATGAATATGAAGTATCAGCGCTACAGAACCCCCATGCCTACAGCAACATGCTAGTTGATCAGTCTGTGTCACCAGTCCTCTTTACCAAAAGTAACGAGACAGAAGTAACAGCCCTATGGTAAACTTAAAATATTTGAATGAAAATCGTGACTTCTGTGTGTTTCGTTTCCGTGAAAATTAGCAACCTACATGATATTAGCAGTCATCTAGAGACTGCACCCATGTGCCAGCTGATCATAAAAATAAATCTTATCTTTCTACGAAAACTGTTTTCTTTCCGCCCACTTTGAGGTCTCCGCATGTCAACAACCATTTTAAGCTGTTCCAAAGTGTGTTTGTCGGTTGAACCATGTTGAAATTTCACGCCTGGGATGCCGTTCGCTTCCAAAATGATGTGGACGTGTGTCGTCTTATGTTGTCCGACTCCGGTGACTCAGGCAAATTAATAAGCAAAATGTGACGTCATATTTGATCAACCTTATTGTGATAATGAATGAATAATGGATTGTTTTTTTGTTTAACTCTGTTTACATACCATGTATGAAAGCTCTAGTTTTGCTGTCAATATATTTTTTTCTCAGGCAAGAACATCGGTGCAAAAGCTTCAAATGGTTCATGGAGGAAATAGCTTATGACATTCCATTACACTATCCCCTGCCTCCAAAAAATGTTGAATGGGGTGAGGTGAGTAAACGAAACAGTATAACACACGGCTACAGTAAAACATTATGTATAACTTACTTGCTTGCATAAACTTATTTATCTGTGTCTGTTTGTGTGAAGATTCGAGGCTTTGAGACAAGTTACTGTATTGACAGTATGGGACACACAAATGGAGGGAATGTGGAAACAGGACCATGCCACAGAATGGGTGGGAATCAGGTAAATAAAACAGCTCATTAGCTCAAAATCATGTTATGCATATCTAGTTTTGCCCTGTTGTCTACAATAAATCCTAAACCCACTTGTGATCATATATTTGAGATGCATTTTAGATTCAATAAGTGATCTAATAAGAAACAAAGGCAAAGATGAAGTCCAACGTTTGAGCAAGCAAACTTTTGTTTTGCTTCATAAAAGCAGCAAGCTACTCATTGCTCAGCGCAGCCTGTCTCGCCCTCCACCCTCCCTCCTGCTAATTAGTTACCGGCCCCTCCCCCCCTCCACTCTCACTGCTATCTACTCTGAAAACACTAACAGGCGACAATGGCGACAAGCAGGAGGAGAGGAGACGGCGATAGAAGCGACAGTGGATTTAGTACCCAAAAGAAAGTCAACATCCGAACTATGCAAGTATTTCGGGTATAAAAAAGAAGATACAGAAAAAAACAAGAAAACATTCTCCGCCGACAGTGCCTCACCGTTGTTGCTGCAACACCGGCCAAACAGCACCAACAAATCACGGACTTTGTGCCATTCATTCAACACTGTACCTGGAGAGGGGTTTAAAAAAAACGATCCACACGCTCGACAAGCGGTATGAAATGCCATCAGACAGACAATCCTCCAAACATGGTGAGGGCAGCTGCCTTAAGCCTGATTTATGCCTCGACGTTTGCTCTCGCGTTAATGACCGGCGTAGATCACATGATATACGCAAGCCATGAATTTTAAGTGCCGCGTAGCTCGTGGCCGGCTGCAGTGCACAAGTTGCCAATCCTTGCACGCCGTAGATGGTGGGGCATAGCTCGCTCATGATTGGTCCGTTCGTACTCGGCTTTTTTTTTTTCTCTCTCTCTCCCCGCCCCCCGCCCAGATAGTTTCTTTGGAAGCAACTGTTTGGTGGTGCAAATCGACTTCCTGCTCGGAGACCACGGCTGTGCATGTGGATATATGCCTGGGACGAGAGGCGGAAAACAACAACAACTTAAAAAAAAAAAGTGTTCGCTAAGCGCGTGGCTGTTGTGTTTTGGCGAGTTCACGGCCGACACCGGTGCAAATTGTCAATAAATAATTGCCACGATGATGAGCCGACTCTTCCCCCGGCTTTGTTTCGTGTTTCTTAATTCAATTGAACTTCCTCAATTTGTCATAAAATGCAGAGGAATCTCCACTCTGTGGCGACAGCCCGACTTGGAGTGAAACCACAGCAGACGCCGATGTGTATTGTGATGTGTATTGCGCACAAGTTGGAAGGCAAACGCATGAGCGGAGCTCCACCATAACGTCTCCGCGTGGGCCTCAAGCAGAAGTATACTGAGGCCTTGAAACGACTTGACCAGGCTGCATCTTGCACTTTAGTTGCAGACGTTCCACCTTTATTTTGAGGGGATTTACGAGTTTTACAAGACTTAAGTCGTGCTATGCTAACATCGAAAATCATCGCGTTAAACCAAGTTCCCGTTTGAAACAAAACGCACAACTCAGTCATGAACATAGTGATTTCCAGCCAGTTGAAATTCCGACGTTCGTTTTATGTACCAGAAAGCTTGCGTTGGATTAGAAGATGCAATAATGTCCCTTGGTGAACAACTACAGTGCTCTGAGCACTTTAGCAAGTCAACAAAAAGTGAGCGACTCCTTCCACTTCTTTCCTGGCACTGTTTCCATGGCACTATTTTCTCCTTTTTTGAGGTACTTTAGCTTTTTTAGTGGAATCTGGCAGCCGGCATTGCACTGTACCTTGCGGTACAGTTCAAAAGCAAGTAAATAGACTTACCATTCACCACACAGCAAAAACATGTCTGCTTAATATGAGATAAAAAAAATAATCTTGTTCTTAGTGTAAATTTACGACAAACAAGTGAAATTATCTGCCAATGCAGTAAGATAATTTTACTTAGATTTCTTGAAATAAGAAAAATGTGTAGATCTATATTAATCTTAAAATGAGCTTTAAACACTTATTCTAAGCAACAAATCAAGGAAATTAAATATTAAAATAAGCTGTATGCACTTAAAGTAACAAAACAATCAATTGAATCTTAAAATAAGCATAAGCTCTTATTTTTTTTCAAAGGTTATTAAATGGCCTAATTTCAAGTAAATTAAATATTTTTTGTTTTTTAAAAGCGTAAAAAAACAACAACAACAAAAAACGCTACTGAAACAGAGCATCAAGTGTCACTCTTTATTTGTATTTTTAGTTGACTGTCAAGCAGGGGGATGGCACCATTTTTAATTGCATTTGGTTTGACTCAGCCTGGGATCGAACCCACAACCTCCGAGTCTGAGGGTAGACACTACCACTAGATCACAGAGTTGGTAGCCTGTTTACTGGAAAGAGGGAAAATGAGCTTAGGTAAGTATGACAAAACCAGGAAATTGCTTACAATAGAATGCTACCAGGACTGTCTCAGAAAATTAGAATATTGTGATAAACTCCTTTATTTTCTGTAATGCAGTTAAAAAAAAAAAAAAGTCGTACATTCTGGATTCACTTGGAAACACTTGCAGGTGTTAAGAGTTAATTAGACGATTCAAGTGGTTAGTTGAATATCCTACTAGTATAATTTTGATGATTCTCTAATATTTTAAGATAGGATATTTGAGTTTTGTTTACGCTGTAAGCCATAATCAGCAAAATTAAAATAATAAAAGGCTTGCAATATTTCAGTTGATTTGTAATGAATCCAGAATGTATGACATTTTAGTTTTTTTTCATTGCATTACAGAAAATAAAGGACTTTATCACAATATTCTAATTTTCTGAGACAGTCCTGTATGTTGTAGGGCTGTGCAATTGATTGAAATTCAATTACAATTTCAATTATTATACAAAATGTTATACAAAATTGCACTAAGGGTGTAAATCTCTCCAATCAAGACGATACGATGCGCATCTCGATACATGGGGTGCGATCCGATACAAGGACGATTTGATTTTAAAATGAAACGGTTCGGTTCGATTCAGTAGGATTACGATTCGATTCGGTGTAGCGGCGCAATGATTATTTGAAAACTCAACAATTATTTAATTATTTTGTTACTCCATTAAAGGTTTGAATATCTTGTTTCATTTCAAATGATCAAAATCTTGTAACTTTCACAATTTACATGCATCTGCCTAATAAAATACTCCACTCATAAGTTGTAACTACTAATTAATATCTTTTTCAAAGCGCCACCTTACTACATGTAAACTAATTAACATAAAACAATTACAATTAGATAGATAGATAGATAGATAGATAGATAGATAGATAGACAGACAGACAGACAGACAGAGGACTGTCTCAGAAAATTATAATATTGTGATAGTCCTTTATTTTCTGCAATGCAATTCAATAAGCAAAAATGCCATACATTCTGGATTCATTACAAATCAACTGAAATATTGCAAGCCTTTTATTGTTTTAATCTTGTTGATTATGACATTTTTTGTACTTGGTCTGAGGAAATATTCTAATATTTCTTTTGAGATAGGATATTTGAATTTTCCTAAGCTGTAAGCCATAATCAGCAATATTAAAATAATAAAAGGCTTGCAATATTTCTGTTGATTTGTAATGAATCCAGAATGTATGGCATTTTTGCTTATTTAATTGCATTACAGAAAATAAAGGACTTTATCGCAATATTATAATTTTCTAAGACAGTCCTATTAGATAGATAGATAGATAGATAGATAGATAGAGTTTATTAATCCACACAAGCACCAAATCTGCATTTAGAGCTTCTCCCACACTTATTTTATACTTATTAGGACAAACAAGAAAATACCCGGGAGCCCGGAGCGTATCGCCGTCGAAGCGGCTTTCCCGCAGTGTAGAGGCGGCTTCCTGAGAGCGGCTTTCCCGCAGCTTCCCCCGGAGGCGGAGGCATCGCGAATGTCTGGTCTGTCGAATATCGAATATCCGACCTAAAACTAACTTCACCGCAGTCTTCAGCATGATCCCATGTTATTTTTTACGTCCGTGCTGTATCAGCATGCGAATCCACCTCTGACCGTGCTCCTTTTTTTAAGCTTCGAGCCAGGACAGCATGGTAGCATTTTCATTTCGTTCTCTTAACTCGAGTTTTTGTTGACATGTACACACGCTAGCATCGGTTAGCATGTTTACAGCGAGGGAATTGAATGACGCACCCTTCCGTCGTCAGCACAGATATATATATACAACTTGAGTATTAGTGCGCTTGCTGATTTGATGAGCACACGCACATCCATGGTATATGGAAGTCGGCGGATGAGCGGCGCTCACCAACAGCTTATGGGGACGCCAATGTTGTTATCATGTCCCAACTCCTGAAAGCCCTCATTCTCCACAACACAGCTTGGCTTAAGTGTTTAACAATAAATCGTGTTATTAAGGTCGTTATTATTACCTTTTATCTGGTCGAGTTGTGGGTGTTTCAACTGGAAGAAGTCCTGTTTGTCTGTCCGTTGGTTTGAACACCGCGGTTCCATGCCAGCTTGTCTGTACATCTGCCGTACTCGCAGTTGACAGTCTCTGTACATGACGTTGTTCATATAAAATTAACATCGCTTCCATACTTTGTACATTAAACTTGCCGTAGCACGTTGTGTCCGCGTCTTCCAACACTTGCTTCCCAAAACCGAAAGCAAAAGCGTTCCCTGACTCGTGTAACTGCGACAAGTCTCACGTGACTTTTTTTTTTTTTTTTTTTTCCCCACCCCACACACAAACACCGTTTCCCGGGTGAAGTCTCGCGTGACTGAGAGTCGAGGAAATGCAGTTTAAAGAGCTGGCTTGTGAATAATATTCTCATTCATCCAGGAAGACATTTTATTCTTAAGGCACTGAATCAATAGTAGCTGGACTGTTTTGGTGGTTTTATAAGACAGCCTGATTTCATATATTAGCAACACAAAACCGATTTTTGACGTCTTGATCGGGCCATCGACTGGCACAAGCTATTTTTAGACCGATACAGTAGTCCGCTTGCCGGTGCACTCGCATCGTTAAACTCAAAATTGGATTTCCGGTTCAAATCGTTTTTTGTTACACCCCTAATTTGCACCTTTTTTTTTTCTTTTTTTTTTAAATAACTATGCAATTTAATTTCATCCAAAGGGAACTTGCATAATTATAGTGTCAAATATTTTTATTTGTCTGAGCAATTTTTTTACGTTTAAACATTTTCTTGTTTTCTACCAAAAAGAAATGATCTTCCTAATTGTGTTCCTAATTATTACTAAAATAATTGATTGATATTTTCTTCATAATTGAGCAGACCTACTATATTGCACTTTTGTTTGATTGTTTTCACACTTATATTTTCCATTTATCTTGTTAGTACATTCTGCAAAATGTTAAAATAAGAAAATTTAATTTATGAAACTCTAGTTTAGGCCCTTTGATGTTAGTTAGTCATCTTAAAATGTGGAAAATATTTGTCTTAAGCCTCACAGTCCTTAAAACTGGCTGTTAACACTCAAGGCTAATAAGTATCTTAATATATGGTTCGGTGATGATAATGATATCTGACACTTATTTTTAGTAAAAATAACTTGTCAGACTCTTACATCATTTTAGCTTATTGTGCATAAAAATTAACCAATTTTAAGATTTACAAACTAAGTGAGAAATAAGACAAATGATCATAAAATAAGATTAATAATCTTGGAAATTCTGCTCTTGCAAAGTATATAATTCTCAAAACAAGACAAATAAGACTATGGCTTGATATAAGCATTTAAGTGTAGTTTAGATATCAGATTTTTTTTTTAGTGTACATAGACTCTTAGAGCATTTTAGCTTATTATGCATTAAAATTAACTAATTTAGGATTTCAAAACTAAGTAAGAAACTAGAGCTGCGAGCAGCTATAAAGGGCCCTCGCAGCCCGGGCCACGTTGGGGTCCTTGCACGTTGGGGTACTTGCACGTTAGGGTACTGGCACGTTGGGGTACTGGCATATTGGAAGCAAAATTTCTTTGAAAATGGCATAATAAACGTTTACATGTAGAATATTTTTTTTGCCAGTGTGTGTCAAGCTCAACGGGTTTTGGTGATTGTTAAGACCTGCAAAAATCAGCGTCCTTATTTATTTTTAGGCAATGAGTTGCCCTGATAGGTATTTTTTGTAAAAGTGTATATATACATCATCGCTCGTTGTACTCATTGCACAATGTTACTTTTATTGTCCAAAGGGGCAATCAAAAATGAATAAAACAAAATGGAAAGGTACATACGTTTGGATCGGTGTGAAGCCAGTGAACAATTTGAGTGGTGGAAACTAAAAGAATATTCATAAATGACTTAGTTGTCACACTTAGAATGAGTTTCCATTTTTTGTACAAAATACCGTATGTGTGTTCTTTTTTAATATATTATGCCTCAAGGGCTAGGTGGCGCTGTATTTATAATTGAATGTTGTCATCGAGATACCTTCAGGCCTTGATTATAAGCATACATGTCAAGTGTGGGATTTTTTTTGGAACATGTACCGTGGAGTTATTAAGCATATCCTTCATTCACGATATTGCTTTTAATGTCCACAGAGGCTATCAAAAATAAATAAAAATATATATATATGTTTGGATAAGTCTGATGCCAGTGAACATTTTGAGTGGTAGAAACTA
Organism: Festucalex cinctus; assembly: GCF_051991245.1. Classification (NCBI taxonomy): domain Eukaryota; kingdom Metazoa; phylum Chordata; class Actinopteri; order Syngnathiformes; family Syngnathidae; genus Festucalex; species Festucalex cinctus. The sequence goes on along the minus strand of NC_135416.1, from coordinate 28,811,115 downwards.
AAAGAATATTCATAAATGACTTAGTTATCACACTTAGAATGAGTTTACATTTTTTGTACAAAATACCGTATGTGGGGTATTTTTTTTTATGCCTCAAGGGCTAGGTGACGCTGCATATATAACAGAATGTTGTCATAGAGATAGCTTCAGGCCTTGACGATAAACATACATGTCAAGTTTGGGATTTTTTGGAGCATGTACCGGGGAGTTATTAAGCATATCCTTTTTCAGTGCGAAACACAAATTTTGATGCCCCGCCTTCATCATATAGTATTTCGAAAGGTCAAGATTTTTCCCCCTGTCGTTGGCTCAGGTCTTGACATGGTCCAGGTCAAGTCTTAACTCAGTCAGATGAAACGTGTAGGAGAAGTGGGCAAAAGTCTGCCCCCTGTGAATGTGCAAAAATCGTCAAAAATGGGACATTCAAAAATTCGTAGCTCACTTCCTGTTCATTTTAGCATATGGGTCCAAGAGACTTTTTTGTAGGTCTTGGGCTCCCTCATACACATAAAAATTTTCGTAGATCTTGCTTAAACGTACAACCGGGGCTGCTTCATTAAAAATTCCTAGGGGGCGCTATTGAGTCATTTTTGTAAAAATAGCACAATCAACAATAAAATATTGCTCATTTTACCAGGCCAGATGTGTGTGCCAGGTTTCATGAGTTTCTGTGCATGTTTAGACCCTCAAAACTGGCGTTGTTTTCTTGGCGAACAGTGCTTAGCCACACCCACAGCAATTCGCGAAAACTCACAAACTTCGTGTTGTGACATCATGAAGGCCGAAACCCTCATCTGAGCAAATATGAGGTAGGTCCAGTTAACGTGTTTGGAGAAAAACGTAGAAGAAAATTCGTAAGAAAAAAAATTGCCACTAGGTGGCGCTATCAGTTAGATGAAATATAAGTCAGTAGATGTCTTTAGGGCTGGACTCTCATCAAATGTGTGAAATTTTGAGAAGATAGGATCATCTCGGTCAAGTTAATGCAGCTTTTATTTTCACGAAAAATCTTCAGATTTTTGCGTCACCGTAGCGGCCACGCCCTTTGGCGAAAAGTTACAATATTCGGTGTGGGGCATGATCAACATCTTAAGGCTTTTCTGACCAATTTTCAAATGGATCCCTTCAACAAGCTCAGCACAGTAGCTAAAAACGTAAAGTATGACATTTATTGTAACCACTAGGTGGCGCTATATGTATAACTGAATTTTATCATATAGATGTTTTCAGGCCGTGACTATTACGTTGCCTGAGAAGTTTGAGATTTTTTGGAGCTTGAACATGGGAGTTATTAAGCATTTGCTCTTTCTGGACAAATGAAATTTTAATGGCAATATTTGATGCCCCGCCCCCGTCATATAGTATTTCAAAAAGGCAAGATGTTTTGCCCAGTTGTTCTCTCAGGTCTTGAGATGATAAATGCCAAGTTTGAAGTCAATTGGATGAAAAATGTTTGCAAAGGGGGAAAAAGCATGACCACAGTGAATGTGCCAAAATAGGCCAAAATTGGACATTAAAAAATTCATAGCTCACTTCCTGTACATTTTAGCTACATGGTCCCAATAGACTTTTTTGTGCGTCTCGGGGTGCTACACGTGCCTGCCAATTTTTGTTGCTCTAGCTCAAACGTGCTGGGCTTGGTTTTTATTTTTCTACGCTAGGGGGCGCTATCGAGTCGCATTGTTATGACGACTTAATAATATCAAATTTTTCACCGGGCCTGAGGAGTGTGCAAAGTTCGGTGAGTTTTCGTGAATGTTTAGGTACCCAAAATCGCGATCGTTTGCGGAGAATAAAGAAGAAGAAGAAGAATAATAACTGGAGCTGCGAGCAGCTATAAAGGGCCCTCGCAGCCCGGGCCACGTTGGGGTCCTTGCACGTTGGGGTACTTGCACGTTGGGGTACTGGCACATTGGGGTACTGGCATATTGGAAGCAAAATTTCTTTGAAAATGGCATAATAAACGTTTACATGTAGAATATTTTTTTGCCAGTGTGTGTGTCAAGCTCAACGGGTTTTGGTGATTGTTAAGACCTGCAAAAATCAGCGTCCTTTTTTATTTTTAGGCAATGAGTTGCCCTGATTGGTATTTTTTTGTAAAAGTGTATATACACATCATCGCTCGTTGTACTCATTGCACAATGTTACTTTTATTGTCCAAAGGGGCAATCAAAAATGAATAAAACAAAATGGAAACGTACATACGTTTGGATCGGTGTGAAGCCAGTGAACAATTTGAGTGGTGGAAACTAAAAGAATATTCATAAATGACTTAGTTATCTCACTTAGAATGAGTGTACATTTTTTGTACAAAATACCGTATGTGGGGTATTTTTTTTATTTTTTATATAAGCCTCAAGGGCTAGGTGGCGCTGTATTTATAACTGAATGTTGTCATAGAGATACCTTCAGGCCTTGATTATAAGCATACATGTCAAGTGTGGGATTTTTTTTGGAGCATGTACCGTGGAGTTATTAAGCATATCCTTCATTCACGATATTGCTTTTAATGTCCATAGAGGCTATCAAAAATAAATAAAAAAATATATATGTTTGGATAAGTCTGATGCCAGTGAACATTTTGAGTGGTGGAAACTAAAAGAATATCCTTAAATGACTTAGTTATCACACTTAGAATGAGTTTACATTTTTTGTACAAAATACCGTATGTGGGGTATTTTTTTTTCATGCCTCAAGGGCTAGGTGGCGCTGCATATATAACTGAATGTTGTCATAGAGATAACTTCAGGCCTTGACGATAAACATACAAGTCAAGTTTGGGATTTTTTGGAGCATGTCCCGGGGAGTTATCAAGCATATCCTTTTACATTGCGAAACACAAATTTTGATGCCCCGCCCTCATCATATAGTATTTCGAAAAGTCAAAATTTTTCCCCCTGTCGTTGGCTCAGGTCTTGACATGGTCCAGGCCAAGTCTTAACTCAGTCGGATGAAACGTGTAGGAGAAGTGGGCAAAAGTCTGCCCCCTATGAATGTGCAAAAATCGTCAAAAATGGGACATTCAAAAATTCGTAGCTCACTTCCTGTTCATTTTAGCATATGGGTACAAGAGGCTTTTTTGTAGGTCTTGGGCTCCCTCATACACCTAAAAATATTCGTCGTTCTTGCTTAAACGTACAACCGGGGCTGCTTCGTTAAAAATTTCGAGGGGGCGCTATTGAGTCATTTTTGTAAAAATAGCACAATCAACAATAGAATATTGCTCATTTTACCAGGCCAGATGTGTGTGCCAAGTTTCAGGAGTTTTTGTGCCAGTTTAGGCCATCAAAATTGGTGTTGTTTTCTTGGCGAACAGCGCTTAGCCACGCCCACAGCGATTCGCGAAAACTCACAAACTTCGTATTGTGACATCATGAAGACCGAAACCCTCATCTGAGCAAATATGAGGAGGTGCAGTTAATGGGGTTGGAGAAAAACATTGAAGAAAAATCGTAAGCTCAAACGGGCCGGGATTGGTTTTTATTTTTCTACGCTAGGTGGCGCTATAGAGGTGCGTTGTTATGACAACTACATAATATCAAATTTTTCACCGGGCACGAAGAGACTGCAAAGTTTGGTGAGTTTTCGTAAATGTTTAGGCCCTCAAAAATGAGATCGTTTACGGAGAAGAAGAAGAAGAAGAAGAAGAAGAACTAGAGCTGCGAGCAGCTATAAAGGGCCCTCGCAGCCCGGGCCACGTTGGAGTCCTTGCACGTTGGGGTACTTGCACGTTAGGGTACTGGCACGTTGGGGTACTGGCACGTTGGGGTACTGGCATATTGGAAGCAAAATTTCTTTGAAAATGGCATAATAAACGTTTACATGTAGAATATTTTTTTTGCCAGTGTGTGTCAAGCTCAACGGGTTTTGGTGATTGTTAAGACCTGCAAAAATCAGCGTCCTTTTTTATTTTTAGGCAATGAGTTGCCCTGATTGGTATTTTTTGTAAAAGTGTATATATACATCATCGCTCGTTGTACTCATTGCACAATGTTACTTTTATTGTCCAAAGGGGCAATCAAAAATGAATAAAACAAAATGGAAACGTACATACGTTTGGATCGGTGTGAAGCCAGTGAACAATTTGAGTGGTGGAAACTAAAAGAATATTCATAAATGACTTAGTCATCACACTTAGAATGAGTTTACATTTTTTTGTACAAAATACCGTATGTGGGTTTTTTTTTTTATATAAGCCTCAAGGGATAGGTGGCGCTGTATTTATAACTGAATGTTGTCATCGAGATACCTTCAGGCCTTGATTATTAGCATACATGTCAAGTGTGGGATTTTTTTAGGAGCATGTACCGTGGAGTTATTAAGCATATCCTTCATTCACGATATTGCTTTTAATGTCCACAGAGGCTATCAAAAATAAATAAAAATATATATATGTTTGGATAAGTCTGATGCCAGTGAACATTTTGAGTGGTGGAAACTAAAAGAATATTCATAAATGACTTAGTTATCACACTTAGAATGAGTTTACATTTTTTGTACAAAATACCATATGTGGGGTATTTTTTTTTTATGCCTCAAGGGCTAGGTGGCGCTGCATATATAACTGAATGTTGTCATAGAGATAGCTTCAGGCCTTGACGATAAACATACATGTCAAGTTTGGGATTTTTTGGAGCATGTACCGGGGAGTTATTATGCAAATCCTTTTTCAGTGCGAAACACAAATTTTGATGCCCCGCCTTCATCATATAGTATTTCGAAAGGTCAAGATTTTTCCCCCTATCGTTGGCTCAGGTCTTGACATGGTCCAGGTCAAGTCTTAACTCAGTCAGATGAAACGTGTAGGAGAAGTGGGCAAAAGTCTGCCCCCTGTGAATGTGCAAAAATCGTCAAAAATGGGACATTCAAAAATTCGTAGCTCACTTCCTGTTCATTTTAGCATATGGGTCCAAGAGACTTTTTTGTAGGTCTTGGGCTCCCTCATACACCTAAAAATATTCGTCGTTCTTGCTTAAACGTACAACCGGGGCTGCTTCATTAAAAATTCCTAGGGGGCGCTATTGAGTCATTTTTGTAAAAATAGCACAATCAACAATAAAATATTGCTCATTTTACCAGGCCAGATGTGTGTGCCAGGTTTCATGAGTTTCTGTGCATGTTTAGACCCTCAAAACTGGCGTTGTTTTCTTGGCGAACAGTGCTTAGCCACACCAACAGCAATTCGCGAAAACTCACAAACTTCGTGTTGTGACATCATGAAGGCCGAAACCCTCATCTGAGCAAATATGAGGTAGGTCCAGTTAACGTGTTTGGAGAAAAATGTAGAAGAAAATTCGTAAGAAAAAAAATTGCCAATAGGTGGCGCTATCAGTTAGATGAAATATAAGTCAATAGATGTCTTTAGGGCTGGACTCTCATCAAATGTGTGACATTTTGAGAAGATAGGATCATCTCGGTCAAGTTAATGCAGCTTTTATTTTCACGAAAAATCTTCAGAATTTGCGTCACCGTAGCGGCCACGCCCTTTGGCGAAAAGTTACAATATTCGGTGTGGAGCATGATCAACATCTTAAGGCTTTTCTGACCAATTTTCAAATGGATCCCTTCAACAAGCTCAGCACAGTAGCTAAAAACGTAAAGTATGACATTTATTGTAACCACTAGGTGGCGCTATATGTATAACTGAATTTTATCATATAGATGTTTTCAGGCCGTGACTATTACGTTGCCTGAGAAGTTTGAGATTTTTTGGAGCTTGAACATTGGAGTTATTAAGCATTTGCTCTTTCTGGACAAATGAAATTTTAAAGGCAATATTTGATGCCCCGCCCCCGTCATATAGTATTTCAAAAAGGCAAGATGTTTTGCCCAGTTGTTCTCTCAGGTCTTGAGATGATAAATGCCAAGTTTGAAGTCAATTGGATGAAAAATGTTTGCAAAGGGGGAAAAAGCATGACCACAGTGAATGTGCCAAAATAGGCCAAAATTGGACATTAAAAAATTCATAGCTCACTTCCTGTACATTTTAGCTACATGGTCCCAATAGACTTTTTTGTGCGTCTCGGGGTGCTACACGTGCCTGCCAATTTTTGTTGCTCTAGCTCAAACGTGCCGGGCTTGGTTTTTATTTTTCTACGCTAGGGGGCGCTATCGAGTCGCATTGTTATGACAACTTAATAATATCAAATTTTTCGCCGGGCCTGAGGAGTGTGCAAAGTTCGGTGAGTTTTCGTGAATGTTTAGGTACCCAAAATCGCGATCGTTTGCGGAGAATAAAGAAGAAGAAGAATAACTAGAGCTGCGAGCAGCTATAAAGGGCCCTCGCAGCCCGGGCCACGTTGGAGTCCTTGCACGTTGGGGTACTTGCACGTTAGGGTACTGGCACGTTGGGGTACTGGCACGTTGGGGTACTGGCATATTGGAAGCAAAATTTCTTTGAAAATGGCATAATAAACGTTTACATGTAGAATATTTTTTTTGCCAGTGTGTGTCAAGCTCAACGGGTTTTGGTGATTGTTAAGACCTGCAAAAATCAGCGTCCTTTTTTATTTTTAGGCAATGAGTTGCCCTGATTTATAGTTTTTGTAAAAGTGTATATATACATCATCGCTCGTTGTACTCATTGCACAATGTTACTTTTATTGTCCAAAGGGGCAATCAAAAATGAATAAAACAAAATGGAAACGTACATACGTTTGGATCGGTGTGAAGCCAGTGAACAATTTGAGTGGTGGAAACTAAAAGAATATTCAGAAATGACTTAGTCATCACACTTAGAATGAGTTTAAATTTTTTTGTACAAAATACCGTATGTGGTTTTTTTTTTTATATAAGCCTCAAGGGCTAGGTGGCGCTGTATTTATAACTGAATGTTGTCATCGAGATACCTTCAGGCCTTGATTATAAGCATACATGTCAAGTGTGGGATTTTTTTTGGAGCATGTACCGTGGAGTTATTAAGCATATCCTTCATTCACGATATTGCTTTTAATGTCCACAGAGGCTATCAAAAATAAATAAAAATATATATATGTTTGGATAAGTCTGATGCCAGTGAACATTTTGAGTGGTGGAAACTAAAAGAATATTCATAAACGACTTAGTTATCACACTTAGAATGAGTTTACATTTTTTGTACAAAATACCGTATGTGGGGTATTTTTTTTTTATGCCTCAAGGGCTAGGTGGCGCTGCATATATAACTGAATGTTGTCATAGAGATAGCTTCAGACCTTGACGATAAACATACATGTCAAGTTTGGGATTTTTTGGAGCATGTACCGGGGAGTTATTAAGCATATCCTTTTTCAGTGCGAAACACAAATTTTGATGCCCCGCCTTCATCATATAGTATTTCGAAAGGTCAAGATTTTTCCCCCTGTCGTTGGCTCAGGACTTGACATGGTCCAGGTCAAGTCTTAACTCAGTCAGATGAAACGTGTAGGAGAAGTGGGCAAAAGTCTGCCCCCTGTGAATGTGCAAAAATTGTCAAAAATGGGACATTCAAAAATTCGTAGCTCACTTCCTGTTGATTTTAGCATATGGGTCCACGAGACTTTTTTGTAGGTCTTGGGCTCCCTCATACACCTAAAAATATTCGTCGTTCTTGCTTAAACGTACAACCGGGGCTGCTTCGTTAAAAACTTCTAGGGGGCGCTATTGAGTCATTTTTGTAAAAATAGCACAATCAACAATAAAATATTGCTCATTTTACCAGGCCAGATGTGTGTGCCAAGTTTCATGAGTTTCTGTGCATGTTTAGACCCTCAAAACTGGCGTTATTTTCTTGGCGAACAGCGCTTAGCCACACCCACAGCAATTCGCGAAAACTCACAAACTTCGTGTTGTGACATCATGAAGGCCGAAACCCTCATCTGAGCAAATATGAGGTAGGTCCAGTTAACGTGTTTGGAGAAAAACGTAGAAGAAAATTCGTAAGAAAAAAAATTGCCACTAGGTGGCGCTTATCAGTTAGATGAAATATAAGTCAGTAGATGTCTTTAGGGCTGGACTCTCATCAAATGTGTGAAATTTTGAGAAGATAGGATCATCTCGGTCAAGTTAATGCAGCTTTTATTTTCACGAAAAATCTTCAGACTTTGCGTCACCGTAGCGGCCACGCCCTTTGGCGAAAAGTTACAATATTCGGTGTGGGGCATGATCAACATCTTAAGGCTTTTCTGACCAATTTTCAAATGGATCCCTTCAACAAGCTCAGCACAGTAGCTAAAAACGTAAAGTATGACATTTATTGTAACCACTAGGTGGCGCTATATGTATAACTGAATTTTATCATATAGATGTTTTCAGGCCGTGACTATTACGTTGCCTGAGAAGGTTGAGATTTTTTGGAGCTTGAACATGGGAGTTATTAAGCATTTGCTCTTTCTGGACAAATGAAATTTTAAAGGCAATATTTGATGCCCCGCCCCCGTCATATAGTATTTCAAAAAGGCAAGACTTTTTGCCCAGTTGTTCTCTCAGGTCTTGAGATGATAAATGCCAAGTTTGAAGTCAATTGGATGAAAAATGTTTGCAAAGGGGGAAAAAGCATGACCACAGTGAATGTGCCAAAATAGGCCAAAATTGGACATAAAAAAATTCATAGCTCACTTCCTGTACATTTTAGCTACATGGTCCCAATAGACTTTTTTTGTGCGTCTCGGGGTGCTACACGTGCCTGCCAATTTTTGTTGCTCTTGCTCAAACGTGCCGGGCTTGGTTTTTATTTTTCTACGCTAGGGGGCGCTATCAAGTCGCATTGTTATGACGACTTAATAATATCAAATTTTTCGCCGGGCCTGAGGAGTGTGCAAAGTTCGGTGAGTTTTCGTGAATGTTTAGGTACCCAAAATCGCGATCGTTTGCGGAGAATAAAGAAGAATAATAACTAGAGCTGCGAGCAGCTATAAAGGGCCCTCGCAACCCGGGCCACGTTGGGGTACTTGCACGTCGGGGTACTGGCACGTTGGGGTACTGTCAAATAGGACAAGGACCATCTAAAATGTTTTTGACAAGCCTTGTGTGTGCAAAGTTTAATCAAAACGCAAAATATGGTGTGCAATTCCCAAAATAAATTCAAAATGGCGGACTTCCTTTTAGGTTTAGCATACGGCTACAGAATACTTTTTTGTAGGTCTTAAGCTAATAGGTATGCCTCCCAGTTTTCACAAATCTAGGTCAAGTCATCTTTAGTTGTGTATCGCTTGAATCATACAATTGGAAATGCTCCATAAAAATGCATAGAGGGCGCTATTGAGCACAACGTTGGGTTACTTGAACGTCAGGGTACTGGCACGTTGGGGTACTGTTACATGGAACAAGGACCATTTAAAATGTTAGTTTTTTCCATGCCTTGTCTGTGCAAAGTTTAATGAAAAAGGCCAAAAATGATGTATAATTCCCAAAATAAAATCAAAATAGCGGACTTCCTCTTTGGTTTGGCAAATGGCTGCTACATACTTTTTTGTAGGTCTAGCATAATCATACAATCGGAAATGCTTCATAAAAATGTCTAGAGGGCGCTATTTATTGCAAATTGCACAATAAATCTCTGAAAATTCATGTTCATGACAAGTCTGATGTGTTTGCAAAGTTTCATGAGTTTTCCGTGTATAAAAAAAAAAAAAGCAGCACTTGACAAACAATGCATTGCTATGGCAACAGCGTGTTACAAAATAAAAAACTTTCGATTACTTTGCATCTTAAACATCTTAAAATGAAACACACCAAGTTTGAAGACAGTCGGATAAATTTTTTTAGGAGGGGTTCGTTAAAATATGACCCCTGAAAAAGGCCACAAAAAATGGCAACAAATCCCATCATAAATCAAAATGGCAGACTTCCTGTTTGGTTTAGCACATGGTTCCAAGAGACTTTTTTTGTACATCATGGGCTCTTATGTATGCCTGCAAATTATCATAGCGCTAGGTGAAACGTACAACCGGGAATGCTTCGTTAAAGAGGAGTTTTTTAGCTCAAAATGTGATGCCCGGCCCCTGGGGGACTTCCTGTTGGGTTAAGCACATGGCACCAAGAGACTTTTTTTTGTACATCCTGGACTGTTACATATGTCTACAATTTTTCGTCGCTCTAGCTGCTTCGTACAACTGGGAATGCTTCATTAATAAGATTTTTTTTCCTTTGCAAAAAGTGCATGCCACGACAACAGCGTGTGACGAAATAAAAAACTTTCACTAACTTTTCATTTTCAACATCTTAAGATGAATCACACCAAGTTTGAAGATGATCGGATAAACTCTGTAGGAGGAGTTTGTTAAAATATGACCCCTATGAAATGGCCAAAAAAAATGGCAACACATTCCAAAGTAAATCAAAATGGCGGACGTCCTGTTAGGTTTAGCATATGGTTCAAAAAGAGTTTTTTGTACCTCGAGGGCTGTTATATACCTCTACAAATTTTGGTAACTCTATGTGAAACGTACAGCCGGGTATGCTTTGTTAAAGAGGAGTTTTTTAGCTCAAAATGTGATGCCCGGCCCCTGGGGGATTTCCTGTTGGGTTTAGCACAGGGCACCAAGAGACTTTTTTGTACATCTTGGGCTGTTACATATGTCTACAAATTTTCGTAGCTCTAGCTGCTTCGTACAAATGGGAATGCTTCTTTAAGGATATTTTTTTTCCTTTAAAAACAGTGCATGCCATGACAACAGTGTGCGACGAAATACAAAGCTTTCAATAACTTTTCATCTTCAACATCTTAAGATGAATCACACCAAGTTTGAAGATGATCGGATAAACACTGTAGGAGGAGTTCGTTAAAATAAGACCCCAATGAAATGGCCAAAAAAATGGCAACACGTTCCAAAATAAATCAAAATGGTGGACTTCCTGTTAGGTTTAGCATATGGTTCAAAAAGAGTTTTTTGTAGGTCATAGCCTGTTACATATGTGTACCAATTTTCGTAGCTCTAGATTAAACGTACAACCGGCAATGCTTCGTGAAGTAAGAATTTTTAAACTCTAAATTTGATGCGCCGCCGCCGTCATATAGTATATCAAAAACTTTTCATTTTTCACAATGATGTTGTCCCAGGTGTTGAGATGGTACATCCCAAGTTTGAAGTCAATCGGGTTAACCGTGTAGGAGAAGTGGGCAAAAGTATGACCCCTGTAAATGTGCAAAAATTGGCAAAAATTGGACATTTAAATACTCATACCTCACTTTCTGTCTATTTTAGGGTACACACTTCAAAGAGGTTTTTGTTCATTGGGATGTGCTACAGGTGCCACACAATTTTCATAGCCGTCGGACAATCGTAGCGGGACAGGGATCCGTTTAACCTATGTAGGGGGCGCTAAGGAGCCATTTTTCTGTTATCATGTATGGCGACTTTAAAATATCAAATTTTTCGCCAGGCCTGATGTGCGTGTAAAGTTTGGTGAGTTTTCGTTCACGTTTAGTGTCTCAAAAATGCGATTGTTTGCGGAGAAGAAAAAGAAGAATAATAAGAAGAATTCCTACAAAAACAATAGGGCCTCGCAGCGGCACCGCCGCCGCCGCTGCTCGGGCCCTAATAATAATAATAATAATAATTTTTACAAAAACAATAGGGACCTCGCAGCGGTCGCTGCTCGGGCCCTAACTAGAGCTGCGAGCAGCTATAAAGGGCCCTCGCAGCCCGGGCCACGTTGGGGTCCTTGCACGTTGGGGTACTTGCACGTTAGGGTACTGGCACGTTGGGATACTGGCATATTGGAAGCAAAATTTCTTTGAAAATGGCATAATAAACGTTTACATGTAGAATATTTTTTTTGCCAGTGTGTGTCAAGCTCAACGGGTTTTGGTGATTGTTAAGACCTGCAAAAATCAGCGTCCTTATTTATTTTTAGGCAACGAGTTGCCCTGATTGGTATTTTTTGTAAAAGTGTATATATACATCATCGCTCGTTGTACTCATTGCACAATGTTACTTTTATTGTCCAAAGGGGCAATCAAAAATGAATAAAACAAAATGGAAACGTACATACGTTTGGATCGGTGTGAAGCCAGTTAACAATTTGAGTGGTGGAAACTAAAAGAATATTCATAAATGACTTAGTTATCACACTTTGAATGAGTTTACATTTTTTGTACAAAATACCGTATATGTTTTTTTTTAAAATATATATTATGCCTCAAGGGCTAGGTGGCGCTGTATTTATAACTGAATGTTGTCATAGAGATACCTTCAGGCCTTGATTATAAGCATACATGTCAAGTTTGGGATTTTTTGGAGCATGTACCGGGGAGTTATTAAGCATATCCTTTTTCAGTGCGAAACACAAATTTTGATGCCCCGCCTTCATCATATAGTATTTCGAAAAGTCAAGATTTTTCCCCCTGTCGTTGGCTCAGGTCTTGACATGGTCCAGGTCAAGTCTTAACTCAGTCAGATAAAACGTGTAGGAGAAGTGGGCAAAAGTCTGCCCCCTGTGAATGTGCAAAATTCGTCAAAAATGGGACATTCAAAAATTCGTAGCTCACTTCCTGTTCATTTTAGCATATGGGTCCAAGAGACTTTTTTTGTAGGTCTTTGGCTCCCTCATGCACCTAAAAATTTTCGTAGATCTTGCTTAAACGTACAACCGGGGCTGATTCATTAAATATTCCTAGGGGGCGCTATTGAGTCATTTTTGTAAAAATAGCACAATCAACAATAAAATATTGTTCATTTTACCAGGCCAGATGTGTGTGCCAAGTTTCATGAGTTTCTGCGCATGTTTAGACCCTCAAAACTGGCGTTGTTTTCTTGGCGAACAGTGCTTAGCCACAGCCACAGCGATTCGCGAAAACTCACAAACTTCGTGTTGTGACATCATGAAGGCCGAAACCCTCATCTGAGCAAATATGAGGTAGGTCCAGTTAACGTGTTTGGAGAAAAACGTAGAAGAAAATTCGTAAGAAAAAAAATTGCCACTAGGTGGCGCCATCCGTAAGATGAAATATAAGTTCATAGATGTCTTTAGGGCTGGACTCTCATCAAATGTGTGAAATTTTGAGAAGATAGGATCATCTCGGTCAAGTTAATGCAGCTTTTATTGTCACGAAAAATCTTTAGACTTTGCGGCACCGTAGCGGCCACGCCCTTTGGCGAAAAGTTACAATATTCGGTGTGGGGCATGATCAACATCTTAAGGCTTTTCTGACCAATTTTCAACTGGATCCCTTCAACGAGCTCAGCGCAGTAGCTAAAAACGTAAAGTATGACATTTATTGTTACCACTCGGTGGCGCTATATGTATAACTGAATTTTATCATATAGATGTTTTCAGGCCGTGACTATTACGTTGCCTGAGAAGTTTGAGATTTTTTGGAGCTTGAACATGGGAGTTATTAAGCATTTGCTCTTTCTGGACAAATGAAATTTTAAAGGCAATATTTGATGCCCCGCCCCCGTCATATAGTATTTCAAAAAGGCAAGACTTTTTGCCCAGTTGTTCTCTCAGGTCTTGAGATGATAAATGCCAAGTTTGAAGTCAATTGGATGAAAAATGTTTGCAAAGGGGGAAAAAGCATGACCACAGTGAATGTGCCAAAATAGGCCAAAATTGGACATAAAAAAATTCATAGCTCACTTCCTGTACATTTTAGCTACATGGTCCCAATAGACTTTTTTGTGCGTCTCGGGGTGCTACACGTGCCTGCCAATTTTTGTTGCTCTAGCTCAAACGTGCCGGGCTTGGTTTTTATTTTTCTACGCTAGGGGGCGCTATCGAGTCGCATTGTTATGACGACTTAATAATATCAAATTTTTCGCCGGGCCTGAGGAGTGTGCAAAGTTCGGTGAGTTTTCGTGAATGTTTAGGTACCCAAAATCGCGATCGTTTGCGGAGAATAAAGAATAATAATAATAATAATAATAATAATAATAATAATAATAATTTTTACAAAAACAATAGGGACCTCGCAGCGGTCGCTGCTCGGGCCCTAACTAGAGCTGCGAGCAGCTATAAAGGGCCCTCGCAGCCCGGGCCACGTTGGGGTCCTTGCACGTTGGGGTACTTGCACGTTAGGGTACTGGCACGTTGGGGTACTGGCATATTGGAAGCAAAATTTCTTTGAAAATGGCATAATAAACGTTTACATGTAGAATATTTTTTTTGCCAGTGTGTGTCAAGCTCAACGGGTTTTGGTGATTGTTAAGACCTGCAAAAATCAGCGTCCTTATTTATTTTTAGGCAACGAGTTGCCCTGATTGGTATTTTTTGTAAAAGTGTATATATACATCATCGCTCGTTGTACTCATTGCACAATGTTACTTTTATTGTCCAAAGGGGCAATCAAAAATGAATAAAACAAAATGGAAACGTACATACGTTTGGATCGGTGTGAAGCCAGTTAACAATTTGAGTGGTGGAAACTAAAAGAATATTCATAAATGACTTAGTTATCACACTTTGAATGAGTTTACATTTTTTGTACAAAATACCGTATGTGTTTTTTTTTTAAATATATATTATGCCTCAAGGGCTAGGTGGCGCTGTATTTATAACTGAATGTTGTCATAGAGATACCTTCAGGCCTTGATTATAAGCATACATGTCAAGTTTGGGATTTTTTGGAGCATGTACCGGGGAGTTATTAAGCATATCCTTTTTCAGTGCGAAACACAAATTTTGATGCCCCGCCTTCATCATATAGTATTTCGAAAAGTCAAGATTTTTCCCCCTGTCGTTGGCTCAGGTCTTGACATGGTCCAGGTCAAGTCTTAACTCAGTCAGATGAAACGTGTAGGAGAAGTGGGCAAAAGTCTGCCCCCTGTGAATGTGCAAAATTCGTCAAAAATGGGACATTCAAAAATTCGTAGCTCACTTCCTGTTCATTTTAGCATATGGGTCCAAGAGACTTTTTTTGTAGGTCTTTGGCTCCCTCATGCACCTAAAAATTTTCGTAGATCTTGCTTAAACGTACAACCGGGGCTGATTCATTAAATATTCCTAGGGGGCGCTATTGAGTCATTTTTGTAAAAATAGCACAATCAACAATAAAATATTGTTCATTTTACCAGGCCAGATGTGTGTGCCAAGTTTCATGAGTTTCTGCGCATGTTTAGACCCTCAAAACTGGCGTTGTTTTCTTGGCGAACAGTGCTTAGCCACAGCCACAGCGATTCGCGAAAACTCACAAACTTCGTGTTGTGACATCATGAAGGCCGAAACCCTCATCTGAGCAAATATGAGGTAGGTCCAGTTAACGTGTTTGGAGAAAAACGTAGAAGAAAATTCGTAAGAAAAAAAATTGCCACTAGGTGGCGCCATCCGTAAGATGAAATATAAGTTCATAGATGTCTTTAGGGCTGGACTCTCATCAAATGTGTGAAATTTTGAGAAGATAGGATCATCTCGGTCAAGTTAATGCAGCTTTTATTGTCACGAAAAATCTTTAGACTTTGCGGCACCGTAGCGGCCACGCCCTTTGGCGAAAAGTTACAATATTCGGTGTGGGGCATGATCAACATCTTAAGGCTTTTCTGACCAATTTTCAACTGGATCCCTTCAACGAGCTCAGCGCAGTAGCTAAAAACGTAAAGTATGACATTTATTGTTACCACTAGGTGGCGCTATATGTATAACTGAATTTTATCATATAGATGTTTTCAGGCCGTGAATATTACATTGCCTGAGAAGTTTGAGATTTTTTGGAGCTTGAACATGGGAGTTATTAAGCATTTGCTCTTTCTGGACAAATGAAATTTTAAAGGCAATATTTGATGCCCCGCCCCCATCATATAGTATTTCAAAAAGGCAAGACTTTTTGCCCAGTTGTTCGCTCACGTCTTGAGATGATAAATGCCAAGTTTGAAGTTAATTGGCTGAAAAATATTTGCAAAGGGGGAAAAAGTATGACCACAATGAATGTGCCAAAATAGGCCAAAATTGGACATTAAAAAATTCATAGCTCACTTCCTGTACATTTTAGGAAATGGCTTCCACTGACTTTTTTGTGCGTCTCGGGGTGCTACACATGCCTGCCAATTTTCGTTGCTCTCGGTCAAACGGGCCGGGATTGGTTTTTATTTTTCTACGCTAGGGGGCGCTATAGAGTCGCATTGTTATGGCAACTACATAATATCAAATTTTTCGCCGGGCCCGAAGAGACTGCAAAGTTTGGTGAGTTTTCGTAAATGTTTAAGCCCTCAAAAATGCGATCGTTTACGGAGAAGAAGAAGAAGAAGAATAATAACTAGAGCTGCGAGCAGCTATAAAGGGCCCTCGCAGCCCGGGCCACGTTGGGGTCCTTGCACGTTGGGGTACTTGCACGTTAGGGTACTGGCACGTTGGGGTACTGGCATATTGGAAGCAAAATTTCTTTGAAGATGGCATAATAAACGTTTACATGTAGAATATTTTTTTTGCCAGTGTGTGTCAAGCTCAACGGGTTTTGGTGATTGTTAAGACCTGCAAAAATCAGCGTCCTTATTTTATTTTTAGGCAATGAGTTGCCCTGATTGGTATTTTTTGTAAAAGTGTATATATACATCATCGCTCGTTGTACTCATTGCACAATGTTACTTTTATTGTCCAAAGGGGCAATCAAAAATGAATAAAACAAAATGGAAACGTACACACGTTTGGATCGGTGTGAAGCCAGTGAACAATTTGAGTGGTGGAAACTAAAAGAATATTCATAAATGACTTAGTTATCACACTTAGAATGAGTTTACATTTTTTGTACAAAATACCGTATGTGGGGTATTTTTTAATTTTTTTTATATTAGCCTCAAGGGCTAGGTGGCGCTGTATTTATAACTGAATGTTGTAATAGAGATACCTTCAGGCCTTGATTATAAGCATACATGTCAAGTGTGGGATTTTTTTTGGAGCATGTACCGTGGAGTTATTATGCATATCCTTCATTCACGATATTGCTTTTAATGTCCACAGAGGCTATCAAAAATAAATAAAAATATATATATGTTTGGATAAGTCTGATGCCAGTGAACATTTTGGGTGGTGGAAACTAAAAGAATATTCATAAATGACTTAGTTATCACACTTAGAATGAGTTTACATTTTTTTGTACAAAATACCGTATGTGGGGTATTTTTTTTTTATGCCTCAAGGGCTAGGTGACGCTGCATATATAACTGAATGTTGTCATAGAGATAGCTTCAGGCCTTGACGATAAACATACATGTCAAGTTTGGGATTTTTTGGAGCATGTACCGGGGAGTTATTAAGCATATCCTTTTTCAGTGCGAAACACAAATTTTGATGCCCCGCCTTCATCATATAGTATTTCGAAAAGTCAAGATTTTTTCCCCCTGTCGTTGGCTCAGGTCTTGACATGGTCCAGGTCAAGTCTTAACTCAGTCAGATGAAACGTGTAGGAGAAGTGGGCAAAAGTCTGCCCCCTGTGAATATGCAAAAATCGTCAAAAATGGGACATTCAAAAATTCGTAGCTCACTTCCTGTTCATTTTAGCATATGGGTCCAAGAGACTTTTTTGTAGGTCTTGGGCTCCCTCATACACCTAAAAATTTTCGTAGATCATGCTTGAACGTACAACCGGGGCTGCTTCATTAAAAATTCCTAGGGGGCGCTATTGAGTCATTTTTGTAAAAATAGCACAATCAACAATAAAATATTGTTCATTTTACCAGGCCAGATGTGTGTGCCAAGTTTCATGAGTTTCTGCGCATGTTTAGACCCTCAAAACTGGCGTTGTTTTCTTGGCGAACAGTGCTTAGCCACGCCCACAGCGATTCGCGAAAACTCACAAACTTGGTGTTGTGACATCATGAAGGCCGAATCCCTCATCTGAGCAAATATGAGGTAGGTCCAGTTAACGTGTTTGGAGAAAAACGTAGAAGAAAATTCGTAAGAAAAAAAATTGCCACTAGTTGGCGCTATCAGTAAGATGAAATATAAGTTAATAGATGTCTTTAGGGCTGGACTCTCATCAAATGTGTGAAATTTTGAGAAGATAGGATCATCTCGGTCAAGTTAATGCAGCTTTTATTGTCACGAAAAATCTTCAGACTTTGCGGCACCGGAGCGGCCACGCCCTTTGGCGAAAAGTTACAATATTCGGTGTGGGGCATGATCAACATCTTAAGGCTTTTCTGACCAATTTTCAACTGGATCCCTTCAACGAGCTCAGCGCAGTAGCTAAAAACGTAAAGTATGACATTTATTGTTACCACTAGGTGGCGCTATATGTATAACTGAATTTTATCATATAGATGTTTTCAGGCCGTGACTATTACATTGCCTGAGAAGTTTGAGATTTTTTGGAGCTTGAACATGGGAGTTATTAAGCATTTGCTCTTTCTGGACAAATGAAATTTTAAAGGTAATATTTGATGCCCCGCCCCCATCATATAGTATTTCGAAAAGGCAAGACTTTTTGCCCAGTTGTTCTCTCACGTCTTGAGATGATAAATGCCAAGTTTGAAGTTAATTGGATGAAAAATGTTTGCAGAGGGGGAAAAAGCATGACCACAGTGAATGTGCCAAAATAGGCCAAAATTGGACATTAAAAAATTCATAGCTCATTTCCTGTACATTTTAGCTACATGGTCCCAATAGACTTTTTTTGTGCAGCTTGGGGTGCTACACGTGCCTGCCAATTTTCGTTGCTCTAGCTCAAACGTGCAGGGCTTGGTTTTTATTTTTCTACGCTAGGGGGCGCTATAGAGTCGCGTTGTTATGACGACTTCATAATATCAAATTTTTTGCCGGGCCTGAGGAGTGTGCAAAGTTCGGTGAGTTTTCGTGAATGTTTAGGTACCCAAAATCGGGATCGTTTGCGGAGAATATAGAAGAAGAAGAAGAATAAGAACTAGAGCTGCGAGCAGCTATAAAGGGCCCTCGCAGCCCGGGCCACGTTGGGGTCCTTGCACGTTGTGGTACTTGCATGTTGGGGTACTGGCACATTGGGGTACTGGCATATTGGAAGCAAAATTTCTTTGAAAATGGCATAATAAACGTTTACATGTAGAATATTTTTTTGCCAGTGTGTGTGTTAAGCTCAACGGGTTTTGGTGATTGGTAAGACCTGCAAAAATCAGCGTCCTTTTTTATTTTTAGGCAATGAGTTGCCCTGATTGGTATTTTTTTGTAAAAGTGTATATACACATCATCGCTCGTTGTACTCATTGCACAATGTTACTTTTATTGTCCAAAGGGGCAATCAAAAATGAATAAAACAAAATGGAAACGTACATACGTTTGGATCGGTGTCAAGCCAGTGAACAATTTGAGTGGTGGAAACTAAAAGAATATTCATAAATGACTTAGTTATCACACTTAGAATGAGTGTACATTTTTTGTACAAAATACCGTATGTGGGGTATTTATTTATTTTTTTATATAAGCCTCAAGGGCTAGGTGGCGCTGTATTTATAACTGAATGTTGTCATCGAGATACCTTCAGGCCTTGATTATAAGCATACATGTCAAGTGTGGGATTTTTTTTGGAGCATGTACCGTGGAGTTATTAAGCATATCCTTCATTCACGATATTGCTTTTAATGTCCATAGAGGCTATCAAAAATAAATAAAAATATATATATGTTTGGATAAGTCTGATGCCAGTGAACATTTTGAGTGGTGGAAACTAAAAGAATATTCAGAAATGACTTCGTTATCACACTTAGAATGAGTGTACATTTTTTGTACAAAATACCGTATGTGGGGTATTTTTTTTTTATTCCTCAAGGGCTAGGTGGCGCTGCATATATAACTGAATGTTGTCACAGAGATAACTTCAGGCCTTGACGATAAACATACATGTCAAGTTTGGGATTTTTTGGAGCATGTACCGGGGAGTTATCAAGCATATCCTTTTTCATTGCGAAACACAAAATTTGATGCCCCGCCCTCATCATATAGTATTTCGAAAAGTCAAAATTTTTCCCCCTGTCGTTGGCTCAGGTCTTGACATGGTCCAGGCCAAGTCTTAACTCAGTCGGATGAAACGTGTTGGAGAAGTGGGCAAAAGTCTGCCCCCTGTGAATGTGCAAAAATTGTCAAAAATGGGACATTCAAAAATTCGTAGCTCACTTCCTGTTCATTTTAGCATATGGGTCCAAGAGACTTTTTTTGTAGGTCTTGGGCTCCCTCATACACCTAAAAATATTCGTCGTTCTTGCTTAAACGTACAACCGGGGCTGCTTCGTTAAAAACTTCTAGGGGGCGCTATTGAGTCATTTTTGTAAAAATAGCACAATCAACAATAAAATATTGCTCATTTTACCAGGCCAGATGTGTGTGCCAAGTTTCATGAGTTTCTGTGCATGTTTAGACCCTCAAAACTGGCGTTGTTTTCTTGGCGAACAGCGCTTAGCCACACCCACAGCAATTCGCGAAAACTCACAAACTTCGTGTTGTGACATCATGAAGGCCGAAACCCTCATCTGAGCAAATATGAGGTAGGTCCAGTTAACGTGTTTGGAGAAAAACGTAGAAGAAAATTCGTAATAAAAAAAATTGCCACTAGGTGGCGCTATCAGTTAGATGAAATATAAGTCAGTAGATGTCTTTAGGGCTGGACTCTCATCAAATGTGTGAAATTTTGAGAAGATAGGATCATCTCGGTCAAGTTAATGCAGCTTTTATTTTCACGAAAAATCTTCAGACTTTGCGTCACCGTAGCGGCCACGCCCTTTGGCGAAAAGTTACAATATTCGGTGTGGGGCATGATCAACATCTTAAGCCTTTTCTGACCAATTTTCAACTGGATCCCTTCAACGAGCTCAGCACAGTAGCTAAAAACGTAAAGTATGACATTTATTGTAACCACTAGGTGGCGCTATATGTATGACTGAATTTTGTCATATAGATGTTTTCAGGCCGTGACTATTACGTTGCCTGAGAAGTTTGAGATTTTTTGGAGCTTGTACATGGGAGTTATTCAGCATTTGCTCTTTCTGGAAAAATGAAATTTTAAAGGCAATATTTGATGCCCCGCCTCCGTCATATAGTATTTCGAAAAGGCAAGACTTTTTGCCCAACTGTTCTCTTAGGTCTTGAGATGATAAATGCCAAGTTTGAAGTCAATGGGATGAAAAATGTTTGCATAGGGGGAAAAAGCATGACCACAGTGAATGTGCCAAAATAGGCCAAAGTTGGACATTAAAAAATTCATAGCTCACTTCCTGTACATTTTAGCTACATGGTCCCAATAGACGTTTTTGTGCGTCTCGGGGTGCTACACGTGCCTGCCAATTTTCGTTGCTCTAGCTCAAACGTGCCGGGCTTGGTTTTTATTTTTCTACGCTAGGGGGCGCTATAGAGTCGCGTTGTTATATCGACTTCATAATATAAAATTTTTCGCCGGACCTGAGGAGTGTGCAAAGTTCGGTGAGTTTTCGTGAATATTTAGGTACCCAAAATCGCGATTGTTTGCGGAGAATAAAGAAGAAGAATAATAATAATAATAATAATTTTTACAAAAACAATAGGGACCTCGCAGCGGTCGCTGCTCGGGCCCTAATAAGAATAATAATAAGAATAATAATAATAATAATAATAATTTTTACAAAAACAATAGGGACCTCGCAGCGGTCGCTGCTCGGGCCCTAACTAGAGCTGCGAGCAGCTATAAAGGGCCCTCGCAGCCCGGGCCACGTTGGGGTCCTTGCACGTTGGGGTACTTGCACGTTGGGGTACTGGCACGTTGGGGTACTGGCATATTGGAAGCAAAATTTCTTTGAAGATGGCATAATAAACGTTTACATGTAGAATATTTTTTTGCCAGTGTGTGTGTCAAGCTCAACGGGTTTTGGTGATTGTTAAGACCTGCAAAAATCAGCGTCCTTTTTTATTTTTAGGCAATGAGTTGCCTTGATTGGTATTTTTTTGTAAAAGTGTATATACACATCATCGCTCGTTGTACTCATTGCACAATGTTACTTTTATTGTCCAAAGGGGCAATCAAAAATGAATAAAACAAAATGGAAACGTACATACGTTTGGATCGGTGTGAAGCCAGTGAACAATTTGAGTGGTGGAAACTAAAAGAATATTCATAAATGACTTAGTTATCACACTTAGAATGAGTGTACATTTTTTGTACAAAATACCGTATGTGGGGTATTTTTTTTTTTTTATATATAAGCCTCAAGGGCTAGGTGGCGCTGTATTTATAACTGAATGTTGTCATAGAGATACCTTCAGGCCTTGATTATAAGCATACATGTCAAGTGTGGGATTTTTTTTTGGAGCATGTACCGTGGAGTTATTAAGCATATCCTTCATTCACGATATTGCTTTTAATGTCCATAGAGGCTATCAAAAATAAATAAAAATATATATATGTTTGGATAAGTCTGATGCCAGTGAACATTTTGAGTGGTGGAAACTAAAAGAATATTCTTAAATGACTTAGTTATCACACTTAGAGTTTACATTTTTTGTACAAAATACCGTATGTGGGGTATTTTTTTTTCATGCCTCAAGGGCTAGGTGGCGCTGCATATATAACTGAATGTTGTCATAGAGATAACTTCAGGCCTTGACGATAAACATACATGTCAAGTTTGGGATTTTTTGGAGCATGTACCGGGGAGTTATCAAGCATATCCTTTTTCATTGCGAAACACACATTTTGATGCCCCGCCCTCATCATATAGTATTTCGAAAAGTCAAAATTTTTCCCCCTGTCGTTGGCTCAGGTCTTGACATGGTCCAGGCCAAGTCTTAACTCAGTCGGATGAAACGTGTAGGAGAAGTGGGCAAAAGTCTGCCCCCTGTGAATGTGCAAAAATCGTCAAAAATGGGACATTCAAAAATTCGTAGCTCACTTCCTGTTCATTTTAGCATATGGGTCCAAGAGACTTTTTTGTAGGTCTTGGGCTCCCTCATACACCTAAAAATATTCGTCATTCTTGCTTAAACGTACAACCGGGGCTGCTTCGTTAAAAACCTCTAGGGGGCGCTATTGAGTCATTTTTGTAACAATAGCACAATCAACAATAAAATATTGCTCATTTTACCAGGCCAGATGTGTGTGCCAAGTTTCATGAGTTTCTGTGCATGTTTAGACCCTCAAAACTGGCGTTGTTTTCTTGGCGAACAGCGCTTAGCCACGCCCACAGCAATTCGCGAAAACTCACAAACTTCATGTTGTGACATCATGAAGGCCGAAACCCTCATCTGAGCAAATATGAGGTAGGTCCAGTTAACGTGTTTGGAGAAAAACGTAGAAGAAAATTCGTAAGAAAAAAAATTGCCACTAGGTGGCGCTATCAGTTAGATGAAATGTAAGTTAGTAGATGTCTTTAGAGCAGGACTCTCATCAAATGTGTGAAATTTTGAGAAGATAGGATCATCTCGGTCAGGTTAATGCAGCTTTTATTGTCACGAAAAATCTTCAGACTTTGCGTCACCGTAGCGGCCACGCCCTTTGGCGAAAAGTTACAATATTCGGTGTGGGGCATCATCAACATCTTAAGGCTTTTCTGACCAATTTTCAACTGGATCCCTTCAACGAGCTCAGCACAGTAGCTAAAAACGTAAAGTATGACATTTATTGTAACCACTAGGTGGCGCTATATGTAGAACTGAATTTTATCATATAGATGTTTTCAGGCCGTGACTATTACGTTGCCTGAGAAGTTTGAGATTTTTTGGAGCTTGTACATGGGAGTTATTCAGCATTTGCTCTTTCTGGACAAATGAAATTTTAAAGGCAATATTTGATGCCCCGCCCCTGTCATATAGTATTTCGAAAAGGCAAGACTTTTTGCCCAGCTGTTCTCTTAGGTCTTGAGATGATAAATGCCAAGTTTGAAGTCAATGGGATGAAAAATGTTTGCATAGGGGGAAAAAGCATGACCACAGTGAATGTGCCAAAATAGGCCAAAGTTGGACATTAAAAAATTCATAGCTCACTTCCTGTACATTTTAGCTACATGGTCCCAATAGACTTTTTTTGTGCGTCTCGGGGTGCTACACGTGCCTGCCAATTTTCGTTGCTCTAGCTCAAACGTGCCGGGCTTGGTTTTTATTTTTCTATGCTAGGGGGCGCTATAGAGTCGCGTTGTTATAACGACTTCATAATATCAAATTTTTCGCCGGACCTGAGGAGTGTGCAAAGTTCGGTGAGTTTTCGTGAATATTTAGGTACCCAAAATCGCGATTGTTTGCGGAGAATAAAGAATAATAATAATAATAATAATAATAATTTTTACAAAAACAATAGGGACCTCGCAGCGGTCGCTGCTCGGGCCCTAACTAGAGCTGCGAGCAGCTATAAAGGGCCCTCGCAACCCGGGCCACGTTGGGGTACTTGCACGTCGGGGTACTGGCACGTTGGGGTACTGTCAAATAGGACAAGGACCATCTAAAATGTTTTTGACAAGCCTTGTGTGTGCAAAGTTTAATCAAAACGCAAAATATGGTGTGCAATTCCCAAAATAAATTCAAAATGGTGGACTTCCTTTTAGGTTTAGCATACGGCTACAGAATACCTTTTGTAGGTCTTAAGCTAATAGGTATGCCTCCCAGTTTTCATAAATCTTGGTCAAGTCATCTTTAGTTGTGTATCGCTTGAATCATACAATTGGAAATGCTCCATAAAAATGCATAGAGGGCGCTATTGAGCACAACGTTGGGTTACTTGCACGTCAGGGTACTGGCACGTTGGGGTACTGTTACATGGAACAAGGACCATTTAAAATGTTAGTTTTTTCCATGCCTTGTCTGTGCAAAGTTTAATGAAAAAGGCCAAAAATGATGTATAATTCCCAAAATAAAATCAAAATAACAGACTTCCTCTTTGGTTTGGCAAATGGCTACATAATACTTTTTTGTAGGTCTAGCATAATCATACAATCGGAAATGCTTCATAAAAATGTCTAGAGGGCGCTATTTATTGCAAATTGCACAATAAATCTCTAAAAATTCATGTTCATGACAAGTCTGATGTGTTTGCAAAGTTTCATGAGTTTTCATGTGTATAAAAAAAAAAAAAAAAAAGCAGCACTTGACAACTGTTACATGGAACAAGGACCATTTAAAATGTTAGTTTTTTCCATGCCTTGTCTGTGCAAAGTTTAATGAAAAAGGCCAAAAATGATGTATAATTCCCAAAATAAAATCAAAATAACAGACTTCCTCTTTGGTTTGGCAAATGGCTACATAATACTTTTTTGTAGGTCTAGCATAATCATACAATCGGAAATGCTTCATAAAAATGTCTAGAGGGCGCTATTTATTGCAAATTGCACAATAAATCTCTAAAAATTCATGTTCATGACAAGTCTGATGTGTTTGCAAAGTTTCATGAGTTTTCATGTGTATAAAAAAAAAAAAAAAAAGCAGCACTTGACAACTGTTACATGGAACAAGGACCATTTAAAATGTTAGTTTTTTCCATGCCTTGTCTGTGCAAAGTTTAATGAAAAAGGCCAAAAATGATGTATAATTCCCAAAATAAAATCAAAATAACAGACTTCCTCTTTGGTTTGGCAAATGGCTACATAATACTTTTTTGTAGGTCTAGCATAATCATACAATCGGAAATGCTTCATAAAAATGTCTAGAGGGCGCTATTTATTGCAAATTGCACAATAAATCTCTGAAAATTCATGTTCATGACAAGTCTGATGCGTTTGCAAAGTTTCATGAGTTTTCATGTGTATAAAAAAAAAAAAAAACAGCACTTGACAAACAATGCATTGCTATGGCAACAGCGTGTTACAAAATAAAAAACTTTCGATTACTTTGCATCTTAAACATCTTAAGATGAAACACACCAAGTTTGAAGACAGTCGGATAAATTTTGTAGGAGGGGTTCGTTAAAATATGACCCCTGAAAAAGGCCACAAAAAATGGCAACAAATCCCATCATAAATCAAAATGGCAGACTTCCTGTTTGGTTTAGCACATGGTTCCAAGAGACTTTTTTTGTACATCATGGGCTCTTATGTATGCCTGCAAATTATCATAGCGCTAGGTGAAACGTACAACCGGGAATGCTTCGTTAAAGAGTTTTTTAGCTCAAAATGTGATGCCCGGCCCCTGGGGGACTTCCTGTTAGGTTAAGCACATGGCACCAAGAGACTTTTTTGTACATCCTGGACTGTTACATATGTCTACAATTTTTCGTCGCTCTAGCTGCTTCGTACAACTGGGAATGCTTAATTAATAAGATTTTTTTTCCTTTGCAAAAAGTGCATGCCACGACAACAGCGTGTGACGAAATAAAAAACTTTCAATAACTTTTCATTTTCAACATCTTAAAATGAATCACACCAAGTCAAAATGGCGGACGTCCTGTTAGGTTTAGCATATGGTTCAAAAAGAGTTTTTTGTACCTCGAGGGCTGTTATATACCTCTACAAATTTTGGTAACTCTATGTGAAACGTACAGCCGGGTATGCTTTGTTAAAGAGGAGTTTTTTAGCTCAAAATGTGATGCCCGGCCCCTGGGGGACTTCCTGTTGGGTTTAGCACAGGGCACCAAGAGACTTTTTTGTACATCTTGGGCTGTTACATATGTCTACAAATTTTCGTAGCTCTAGCTGCTTCGTACAAATGGGAATGCTTCTTTAAGGATATTTTTTTTCCTTTAAAAACAGTGCATGCCATGACAACAGTGTGCGACGAAATACAAAGCTTTCAATAACTTTTCATCTTCAACATCTTAAGATGAATCACACCAAGTTTGAAGATGATCGGATAAACACTGTAGGAGGAGTTCGTTAAAATAAGACCCCAATGAAATGGCCAAAAAAATGGCAACACATTCCAAAATAAATCAAAATGGTGGACTTTCTGTTAGGTTTAGCATATGGTTCAAAAAGAGTTTTTTGTAGGTCATAGCCTTTTACATATGTGTACCAATTTTCGTAGTTCTAGTTTAAACGTACAACCGGCAATGCTTCGTGAAGTAAGAATTTTTAAACTCTAAATTTGATGCGCCGCCGCCGTCATATAGTATATCAAAAACTTTTCATTTTTCACAATGATGTTGTCCCAGGTGTTGAGATGGTACATCCCAAGTTTGAAGTCAATCGGGTTAACCGTGTAGGAGAAGCAGGCAAAAGTATGACCCCTGTAAATGTGCAAAAATTGGCAAAAATTGGACATTTAAATACTCATACCTCACTTTCTGTCTATTTTAGGGTACACACTTCAAAGAGGTTTTTGTTCATTGGGATGTGCTACAGGTGCCACACAATTTTCATAGCCGTCGGACAATCGTAGCGGGACAGGGATCCGTTTAACCTATGTAGGGGGCGCTAAGGAGCCACTTTTCTGTTATCATGTATGGCGACTTTAAAATATCAAATTTTTCGCCAGGCCTGATGTGCGTGTAAAGTTTGGTGAGTTTTCGTTCACGTTTAGTGTCTCAAAAATGCGATTGTTTGCGGAGAAGAAAAAGAAGAATAATAAGAAGAATTCCTACAAAAACAATAGGGCCTCGCAGCGGCACCGCCGCCGCCGCTGCTCGGGCCCTAATAATAATAATAATAATAATAATAATAATAATAATAATAATTTTTACAAAAACAATAGGGACCTCGCAGCGGTCGCTGCTCGGGCCCTAACTAGAGCTGCGAGCAGCTATAAAGGGCCCTCGCAGCCCGGGCCACGTTGGGGTCCTTGCACGTTGGGGTACTGGCACGTTGGGGTACTGGCATATTGGAAGCAAAATTTCTTTGAAAATGGCATAATAAACGTTTACATGTAGAATATTTTTTTGCCAGTGTGTGTGTCAAGTTCAACGGGTTTTGGTGATTGTTAAGACCTGTAAAAATCAGCGTCCTTTTTTATTTTTAGGCAATTAGTTGCCCTGATTGGTATTTTTTGTAAAAGTGTATATACACATCATCGCTCGTTGTACTCATTGCACAATGTTACTTTTATTGTCCAAAGGGGCAATCAAAAATGAATAAAACAAAATGGAAACGTACATACGTTTGGATCGGTGTGAAGCCAGTGAACAATTTGAGTGGTGGAAACTAAAAGAATATTCATAAATGACTTAGTTATCACACTTAGAATGAGTGTACATTTTTTTGTACAAAATACCGTATGTGGGGTATTTTATTTTTTTTATATAATATGCCTCAAGGGCTAGATGGCGCTGTATTTATAACTGAATGTTGTCATAGAGATACCTTCAGGCCTTGATTATAAGCATACATGTCAAGTGTGGGATTTTTTTTGGAGCATGTACCGACCGTGGAGTTATTAAGCATATCCTTCATTCACGATATTGCTTTTAATGTCCACAGAGGCTATCAAAAATAAATAAAAATATATATATGTTTGGATAAGTCTGATGCCAGTGAACATTTTGAGTGGTGGAAACTAAAAGAATATTCATAAATGACTTAGTCATCACACTTAGAATGAGTTTACATTTTTTGTACAAAATACCGTATGTGGGGTATTTTTTTTTTATGCCTCAAGGGCTAGGTGGCGCTGCATATATAACTGAATGTTGTCATAGAGATAACTTCAGGCCTTGACGATAAACATACATGTCAAGTTTGGGATTTTTTGGAGCATGTACCGGGGAGTTATCAAGCATATCCTTTTTCATTGCGAAACACAAATTTTGATGCCACGCCCTCATCATATAGTATTTCGAAAAGTCAAGATTTTCCCCCCTGTCGTTGGCTCAGGTCTTGACATTGTCCAGGTCAAGTCTTAACTCAGTCGGATGAAACGTGGAGAAGAAGTGGGCAAAAGTATGCCCCCTGTAAATGTGCAAAAATCATCAAAAATGGGACATTCAAAAATTCGTAGCTCACTTCCTGTTCATTTTAGCATATGGTTCCAAGAGACTTTTTTGTAGGTCTTGGGCTCCCTCATACACCTAAAAATATTTGTCGTTCTTGCTTAAACGTACAACCGGGGCTGCTTCGTTAAAATTTTCTAGGGGGCGCTATTGAGTCATTTTTGTAAAAATAGCACAATCAACATTAAAATATTGCTAATTTTACCAGGCCAGATGTGTGTGCCAAGTTTCATGAGTTTCTGTGCATGTTTAGACCCTCAAAACCGGCGTTGTTTTCTTGGCGAACAGCGCTTAGCCACGCCCACAGCAATTCACGAAAACTCACAAACTTTGTGTTGTGACATCATAAAGGCCGAATCCCTCATCTGAGCAAATATGAGGTAGGTCCAGTTAACGTGTTTGGAGAAAAACGTAGAAGAAAATTCGTAAGAAAAAAAATTGCCACTAGGTGGCGCTATCAGTAAGATGAAATATAAGTTCATAGATGTCTTTAGGGCTGGACTCTCATCAAATGTGTGAAATTTTGAGAAGATAGGATCATCTCGGTCAAGTTAATGCAGCTTTTATTGTCACGAAAAATCTTTAGACTTTGCAGCACCGTAGCGGCCACGCCCTTTGGCGAAAAGTTACAATATTCGGTGTGGGGCATGATCAACATCTTAAGGCTTTTCTGACCAATTTTCAACTAGATCCCTTCAACGAGCTCAGCGCAGTAGCTAAAAACGTAAAGTATGACATTTATTGTTACCACTCGGTGGCGCTCTATGTATAACTGAATTTTATCATATAGATGTTTTCAGGCCGTTACTATTAGATTGCCTGAGAAGTTTGAGATTTTTTGGAGCTTGAACATGGGAGTTATTTAGCATTTGCTCTTTCTGGACAAATGAAATTTTAAAGGCAATATTTGATGCCCCGCCCCCATCATATAGTATTTCGAAAAGGCAAGACTTTTTGCCCAGTTGTTCTCTCACGTCTTGAGATGATAAATGGCAAGTTTGAAGTTAATTGGATGAAAAATGTTTGCAGAGGGGGAAAAAGCATGACCACAGTGAATGTGCCAAAATAGGCCAAAATTGGACATTAAAAAATTCATAGCTCATTTCCTGTACATTTTAGCTACATGGTCCCAATAGACTTTTTTTGTGCATCTCGGGGTGCTACACGTGCCTGCCAATTTTCGTTGCTCTAGCTCAAACGTGCCGGGCTTGGTTTTTATTTTTCTACGCTAGGGGGCGCTATAGAGTCGCGTTTTTATGACGACTTCATAATATCAAATTTTTCGCCGGGCCTGAGGAGTGTGCAAAGTTCGGTGAGTTTTCGTGAATGTTTAGGTACCCAAAATCACGTTCGTTTGCGGAGAATAAAGAAGAAGAAGAAGAAGAAGAAGAAGAAGAAGAATAACTAGAGCTGCGAGCAGCTATAAAGGGCCCTCGCAGCCCGGGCCACGTTGGGGTCCTTGCACGTTGGGGTACTTGCACGTTGGGGTACTGGCACATTGGGGTACTGGCATATTGTAAGCAAAATGTCTTTGAAAATGGCATAATAAACGTTTACATGTAGAATATTTTTTTGCCAGTGTGTGTGTCAAGCTCAACGGGTTTTGGTGATTGTTAAGACCTGCAAAAATCAGCGTCCTTTTTTATTTTTAGGCAATGAGTTTCCCTGATTGGTATTTTTTTGTAAAAGTGTATATACACATCATCGCTCGTTGTACTCATTGCACAATGTTACTTTTATTGTCTAAAGGGGCAATCAAAAATGAATAAAACAAAATGGAAACGTACATACGTTTGGATCGGTGTGAAGCCAGTGAACAATTTGAGTGGTGGAAACTAAAAGAATATTCATAAATGACTTAGTTATCACACTTAGAATGAGTGTACATTTTTTGTACAAAATACCGTATGTGGGGTATTTTTTTTTCATGCCTCAAGGGCTAGGTGGCGCTGCATATATAACTGAATGTTGTCATAGAGATAACTTCAGGCCTTGACGATAAACATACATGTCAAGTTTGGGATTTTTTGGAGCATGTACCGGGGAGTTATCAAGCATATCCTTTTTCATTGCGAAACACAAATTTCGATGCCCCGCCCTCATCATATAGTATTTCGAAAAGTCAAAATGTTTCCCCCTGTCGTTGGCTCAGGTCTTGACATGGTCCAGGCCAAGTCTTAACTCAGTCGGATGAAACGTGTAGGAGAAGTGGGCAAAAGTCTGCCCCCTGTGAATGTGCAAAAATCGTCAAAAATGGGACAATCAAAAATTCGTAGCTCACTTCCTGTTCATTTTAGCATATGGGTACAAGAGACTTTTTTGTAGGTCTTGGGCTCCTTCATACACCTAAAAATATTCGGCGTTCTTGCTTAAACGTACAACCGGGGCTGCTTCGTTAAAAATCTCGAGGGGGCGCTATTGAGTCATTTTTGTAAAAATAGCACAATCAACAATAAAATATTGCTCATTTTACCAGGCCAGATGTGTGTGCCAAGTTTCAGGAGTTTCTGTGCATGTTTAGACCCTCAAAACTGGCGTTGTTTTCTTGGCGAACAGCGCTTAGCCACGCCTACAGCAATTCGCGAAAACTCACAAACTTCGTGTTGTGACATCATGAAGGCCGAAACCCTCATCTGAGCAATTATGAGGTAGGTCCAGTTAACGTGTTTGGAGAAAAACGTAGAAGAAAATTCGTAAGAAAAAAAATTGCCACTAGGTGGCGCTATCAGTTAGATGAAATATAAGTCAGTAGATGTCTTTAGGGCTGGACTCTCATCAAATGTGTGAAATTTTGAGAAGATAGGATCATCTCGGTCAAGTTAATGCAGCTTTTATTGTCACGAAAAATCTTCAGACTTTGCGTCACCGTAGCGGCCACGCCCTTTGGCGAAAAGTTACAATATTCGGTGTGGGGCATGATCAACATCTTAAGGCTTTTCTGACCAATTTTCAAATGGATCCCTTCAACAAGCTCAGAACAGTAGCTAAAAACGTAAAGTATGACATTTATTGTAACCACTAGGTGGCGCTATATGTATAACTGAATTTTATCATATAGATTTTTTCAGGCCGTGACTATTACGTTGCCTGAGAAGTTTGAGATTTTTTGGAGCTTGAACATGGGAGTTATTAAGCATTTGCTCTTTCTGGACAAATGAAATTTTAAAGGCAATATTTGATGCCCCGCCCCCGTCATATAGTATTTCAAAAAGGCAAGATGTTTTGCCCAGTTGTTCTCTCAGGTCTTGAGATGATAAATGCCAAGTTTGAAGTCAATTGGATGAAAAATGTTTGCAAAGGGGGAAAAAGCATGACCACAGTGAATGTGCCAAAATAGGCCAAAATTGGACATTAAAAAATTCATAGCTCATTTCCTGTACATTTTAGCTACATGGTCCCAATAGACTTTTTTGTGCATCTCGGGGTGCTACACGTGCCTGCCAATTTTCGTTGCTCTAGCTCAAACGTGCCGGGCTTGGTTTTTATTTTTCTACGCTAGGGGGCGCTATAGAGTCGCGTTTTTATGACGACTTCATAATATCAAATTTTTCGCCGGGCCTGAGGAGTGTGCAAAGTTCGGTGAGTTTTCGTGAATGTTTAGGTACCCAAAATCACGTTCGTTTGCGGAGAATAAAGAAGAAGAAGAAGAATAACTAGAGCTGCGAGCAGCTATAAAGGGCTCTCGCAGCCCGGGCCACGTTGGGGTCCTTGCACGTTGTGGTACTTGCATGTTGGGGAACTGGCACATTGGGGTACTGGCATATTGGAAGCAAAATTTCTTTGAAAATGGCATAATAAACGTTTACATGTAGAATATTTTTTTGCCAGTGTGTGTGTCAAGCTCAACGGGTTTTGGTGATTGTTAAGACCTGCAAAAATCAGCGTCCTTTTTTATTTTTAGGCAATGAGTTGCCCTGATTGGTATTTTTTTGTAAAAGTGTATATACACATCATCGCTCGTTGTACTCATTGCACAATGTTACTTTTATTGTCCAAAGGGGCAATCAAAAATGAATAAAACAAAATGGAAACGTACATACGTTTGGATCGGTGTGAAGCCAGTGAACAATTTGAGTGGTGG
Source organism: Festucalex cinctus (assembly GCF_051991245.1). Taxonomy (NCBI): domain Eukaryota; kingdom Metazoa; phylum Chordata; class Actinopteri; order Syngnathiformes; family Syngnathidae; genus Festucalex; species Festucalex cinctus. The sequence continues at coordinate 28,778,371 of NC_135416.1, read as the reverse complement.
AAACTAAAAGAATATTCATAAATGACTTAGTTATCACACTTAGAATGAGTGTACATTTTTTGTACAAAATACCGTATGTGGGGTATTTTTTATTTTTTTTTATATAAGCCTCAAGGGCTAGGTGGCGCTGTATTTATAACTGAATGTTGTCATAGAGATACCTTCAGGCCTTGATTATAAGCATACATGTCAAGTGTGGGATTTTTTTTGGAGCATGTACCGTGGAGTTATTAAGCATATCCTTCATTCACGATATTGCTTTTAATGTCCATAGAGGCTATCAAAAATAAATAAAAATATATATATGTTTGGATAAGTCTGATGCCAGTGAACATTTTGAGTGGTGGAAACTAAAAGAATATTCATAAATGACTTCGTTATCACACTTAGAATGAGTTTACATTTTTTGTACAAAATACCGTATGTGGGGTATTTTTTTTTTAGGCCTCAAGGGCTAGGTGACGCTGCATATATAACTGAATGTTGTCATAGAGATAGCTTCAGGCCTTGACGATAAACATACATGTCAAGTTTGGGATTTTTTGGAGCATGTACCGGGGAGTTATTAAGCATATCCTTTTTCAGTGCGAAACACAAATTTTGATGCCCCGCCTTCATCATATAGTATTTCGAAAAGTCAAGACTTTTCCCCCTGTCGTTGGCTCAGGTCTTGACATGGTCCAGGTCAGGTCTTAACTCAGTCAGATGAAACGTGTAGGAGAAGTGGGCAAAAGTCTGCCCCCTGTGAATGTGCAAAAATCGTCAAAAATTGGACATTCAAAAATTCGTAGCTCACTTCCTGTTCATTTTAGCATATGGGTCCAAGAGACTTTTTTTGTAGGTCTTGGGCTCCCTCATACACCTAAAAATATTCGTCGTTCTTGCTTAAACGTACAACCGGGGCTGCTTCGTTAAAAACTTCTAGGGGGCGCTATTGAGTCATTTTTGTAAAAATAGCACAATCAACAATAAAATATTGCTCATTTTACCAGGCCAGATGTGTGTGCCAAGTTTCATGAGTTTCTGTGCATGTTTAGACCCTCAAAACTGGCGTTGTTTTCTTGGCGAACAGCGCTTAGCCACACCCACAGCAATTCGCGAAAACTCACAAACTTCGTGTTGTGACATCATGAAGGCCGAAACCCTCATCTGAGCAAATATGAGGTAGGTCCAGTTAACGTGTTTGGAGAAAAACGTAGAAGAAAATTCGTAAGAAAAAAAATTGCCACTAGGTGGCGCTATCAGTTAGATGAAATATAAGTCAGTAGATGTCTTTAGGGCTGGACTCTCATCAAATGTGTGAAATTTTGAGAAGATAGGATCATCTCGGTCAAGTTAATGCAGCTTTTATTTTCACAAAAAATCTTCAGACTTTGCGTCACCGTAGCGGCCACGCCCTTTGGCGAAAAGTTACAATATTCGGTGTGGGGCATGATCAACATCTTAAGGCTTTTCTGACCAATTTTCAAATGGATCCCTTCAACAAGCTCAGCACAGTAGCTAAAAACGTAAAGTACGACATTTATTGTAACCACTAGGTGGCGCTATATGTATAACTGAATTTTATCATATAGATGTTTTCAGGCCGTGACTATTACGTTGCCTGAGAAGGTTGAGATTTTTTGGAGCTTGAACATGGGAGTTATTAAGCATTTGCTCTTTCTGGACAAATGAAATTTTAAAGGCAATATTTGATGCCCCGCCCCCGTCATATAGTATTTCAAAAAGGCAAGACTTTTTGCCCAGTTGTTCTCTCAGGTCTTGAGATGATAAATGCCAAGTTTGAAGTCAATTGGATGAAAAATGTTTGCAAAGGGGGAAAAAGCATGACCACAGTGAATGTGCCAAAATAGGCCAAAATTGGACATAAAAAAATTCATAGCTCACTTCCTGTACATTTTAGCTACATGGTCCCAATAGACTTTTTTTGTGCGTCTCGGGGTGCTACACGTGCCTGCCAATTTTTGTTGCTCTAGCTCAAACGTGCCGGGCTTGGTTTTTATTTTTCTACGCTAGGGGGCGCTATCGAGTCGCATTGTTATGACGACTTAATAATATCAAATTTTTCGCCGGGCCGAGTCTGCAAAGTTCGGTGAGTTTTCGTGAATGTTTAGGTACCCAAAATCGCGATCGTTTGCGGAGAATAAAGAAGAAGAAGAAGAAGAATAATAACTAGAGCTGCGAGCAGCTATAAAGGGCCCTCGCAGCCCGGGCCACGTTGGGGTCCTTGCACGTTGGGGTACTTGCACGTTGGGGTACTGGCACGTTGGGGTACTGGCATATTGGAAGCAAAATTTCTTTGAAAATGGCATAATAAACGTTTACATGTAGAATATTTTTTTGCCAAACAAAATGGAAACGTACATACGTTTGGATCGGTGTGAAGCCAGTGAACAATTTGAGTGGTGGAAACTAAAAGAATATTCATAAATGACTTAGTTATCACACTTAGAATGAGTGTACATTTTTTGTACAAAATACCGTATGTGGGGTATTTAGGGCCCGAGCAGCGACCGCTGCGAGGTCCCTCTTGTTTTTGTAAGAATTATTATTAGGGCCCGTGCAGCTACCGCTGCGAGGTCCCTATTGTTTTTCGATCTGATTATTATTAGGGCCCGAGCAGCGACCGCTGCGAGGTCCCTCTTGTTTTTGTAAGAATTATTATTATTCTTCTTCTTCTTCTTCTCCGTAAACGATCGCATTTTTGAGGGCCTAAACATTTACGAAAACTCACCAAACTTTGCAGTCTCTTCGGGCCCGGCGAAAAATTTGATATTATGTAGTTGTCATAACAACGCGACTCTATAGCGCCACCTAGCGTAGAAAAATAAAAACCAATCCCGGTCCGTTTGAGCTAGAGCTACGAAAAATGGCAGGCACGTGTAGCACTACGAGACGCACAAAAAAGTCAGTGGAAGCCATTTCCTAAAATGTACAGGAAGTGAGCTATGAATTTTTTAATGTCCAATTTTGGCCTATTTTGGCACATTCACTGTGGTCATGCTTTTTCCCCCTATGCAAACATTTTTCATCCCATTGACTTTAAACTTGGCATTTATCATCTCAAGACTTAAGAGAAAAACTAGGCAAAAAATCTTGCGTTTTCGAAATACTATATGACGGGGGCGGGGCATCAAATATTGCCTTTAAAATTTCATTTGTCCAGAAAGAGCAAATGCTGAATAACTCCCATGTACAAGCTCCAAAAAATCTCAAACTTCTCAGGCAACGTAATAGTCACGGCCTGAAAACACCTATATGAAAAAATTCAGTTATACATATAGCGCCACCTAGTGGTTACAATAAATGTCATACTTTACGTTTTTAGCTACTGTGCTGAGCTCGTTGAAGGGATCCAGTTGAAAATTGGTCAGAAAAGCCTTAAGATGTTGATGATGCCCCACACCGAATATTGTAACTTTTCGCCAAAGGGCGTGGCCGCTACGGTGACGCAAAGTCTGAAGATTTTTCGTGACAATAAAAGCTGCATGAACTTGACCGAGATGATCCTATCTTCTCAAAATTTCACACATTTGATGAGAGTCCAGCCCTAAAGACATCTACGAACTTATATTTCATCTAACTGATAGCGCCACCTAGTGGCAATTTTTTTTCTTACGAATTTTCTTGTACATTTTTCTCCAAACACGTTAACTGGACCAACCTCATATTTGCTCAGATGGGGGTTTCGGCCTTCATGATGTCACAACACGAAGTTTGTGAGTTTTCGCGAATCGCTGTGGGCGTGGCTAAGCACTGTTCACCAAGAAAACAACGCTAGTTTTGATGGTCTAAACATGCGCAGAAACTCATGAAACTTGGCACACACATCTGGCCTGGCAAAATGAGCAATATTTTATCATGTATTGTCCTATTTTTACAAAAATGACTCAATAGCGCCCCCTAGAAATTTTTAACGAAGCAGCCCCGATTGTACGTTTAAGCAAGATCTACGAAAATTTTTAGGTGTATGAGGGAGTCCATGACCTACAAAAAAGTCTCTTGGACCCATGTGCTAAAATGAACAGGAAGTGAGCTATGAATTTTTGAATGTCCCATTTTTGACGATTTTTGCACATTTTCAGGGGGCATACTTTTGCCCACTTCTCCTACACATTTCATCCGACTGACTTTAGACTTGACCTGGACCATGTCAAGACCTGAGCCAACTACAGGCAGAAAAATCTTGACTTTTGGAAATACTATATGATGAGGGCGGGGCATCAAATTTTGTGTTTCGCACTGAAAAAGGATATGCTTAATAACTCCCCGGTACATGCTCCAAAAAATCCCAAACTTGACATGTATGTTTATAGTCAAAGCCTGAAGGTATCTCTATGACAAAATTCAGTTATATATGCAGCGCCACCTAGCCCTTCAGGCGTGAAAAAAAAATACCCCACATACGGTATTTTGTACAAAAAATGTCAACTCATTCTAAGTGTGATAACTCCCATGTTCAAGCTCCAAAAAATCTCAAACTTCTCAGGCAACGTAATAGTCACGGCCTGAAAGCATCTATATGATAAAATTCAGTTATACATATAGCGCCACCTAGTGGTAACAATAAATGTCATACTTTACGTTTTTAGCTACTGTGCCGAGCTCGTTGAAGGGATCCAGTTGAAAATTGGTCAGAAAAGCCTTAAGATGTTGATCATGCCCCACACCGAATATTGTAACTTTTCGCCAAAGGGCGTGGCCGCTACGGTGACGCAAAGTCCGAAAATTTTTCGTGACAATAAAAGCTGCATGAACTTGACCGAGATGATCCTATCTTCTCAAAATTTCACACATTTGATGAGAGTCCAGCCCTAAAGACATCTACGAACTTATATTTCATCTTACTGATAGCGCCACCTAGTGGCAATTTTTTTTCTTACGAATTTTCTTGTACATTTTTCTCCAAACACGTTAACTGGACCAACCTCATATTTGCTCAGATGAGGGTTTCGGCCTTCATGATGTCACAACACGAAGTTTGTGAGTTTTCGCGAATCGCTGTGGGCGTGGCTAAGCACTGTTCGCCAAGAAAACAACGCTAGTTTTGAGGGTCTAAACATGCGCAGAAACTCATGAAACTTGGCACACACATCTGGCCTGGTAAAATGAACAATATTTTATTGTTGATTGTACTATTTTTACAAAAATGACTCAATAGCGCCCCCTAGAAATTTTTAACGAAGCAGCCCCGATTCTACGTTTAAGCAAGATCTACGAAAATTTTTACGTGTATGACGGAGCCAAAGACCTACAAAAAAGTCTCTTGGACCCATATGCTAAAATGAACAGGAAGTGAGGTACGAATTTTTGAATGTCCCATTTTTGACGATTTTTGCACATTTTCAGGGGGCATACTTTTGCCCACTTCTCCTACATGTTTTATCCGACTGACTTATGACTTGACCTGGACCATGCCAAGACCTGAGCCAACAACAGACGGAAAAATCTTGACTTTTGGAAATACTATATGATGAGCGCGGGGCATCAAAATTTGTGTTTCGCACTGAAAAAGGATATGCTTAATAACTCCCCGATACATGCTCCAAAAAATCCCAAACTTGACATGTATGTTTATCGTCAAGGCCTGAAGGTATCTCTATGACAACATTCAGTTATATATGCAGCGCCACCTCGCCCTTGAGGCAAAACAAAAAAATACCCCACATACGGTATTTTGTACAAAAAATGTAAACTCATTCTAAGTGTGATAACTAAGTCATTTATGAATATTCTTTTACTTTCCACCACTCAAAATGTTCACTGGCATTAGACTTATCCAAACATGTACTTTTTTATTTATTTTTGATAGCCTCTAATGGACATTAAAAGCAATATCGTGAATGAAGGATATGCTTAATAACTCCACGGTACATGCTCCAAAAAAATCCCACACTTGACATGTATGTTTAGAGTCAAGGCTTGAAGGTATCCCTATGACAACATTCCATTATATATACAGCGCCACCTAGCCCTAGAGGCATAAAAAAAAATACACCAACTTAACGGTATTTTTACAAAAAAAAAAAAAATCCACATGTCAAGGTTTATCATGCCATTTTCAAAGAAATTCTGCTTCCAATGTGCCTTACCTAAACTTGCCAGTACCCCAACGTGCCAGTACCCCAACGTGCAAGTACCCCAACGTGCAAGTACCCCAACGTGGCCCGGGCTGCGAGGGCCCTTTATAGCTGCTCGCAGCTCTAGTTATTATTATTATTATTATTATTATTATTATTATTCTTCTCCGTAAACGATCGCATTTTTGAGGACCTAAACATTCACGAAAACTCACCAAACTTTGCACACTCCTCAGGTCCGGCGAAAAATTTGATATTATGAAGTCGTTATAACAACGCGACTCTATAGCGCCCCCTAGCGTAGAAAAATAAAAACCAAGCCCGGCACGTTTGAGCGAGAGCAACGAAAATTGGCAGGCACGTGTAGCACCCCGAGACGCACAAAAAAGTCTATCGGGACCATATAGCTAAAATGTACAGGAAATGAGCTATGAATTTTTTTATGTCCAATTTTGGCCTATTTTGGCACATTCACTGTGGTCATACTTTTTCCCCCTATGCAAACATTTTTCATCCCATTGACTTTAAACTTGGCATTTATCATCTCAAGACCTAAGAGAACAACTAGGCAAAAAATTTTGCCTTTTCGAAATACTATATGACGGGGGCGGGGCATCAAATATTGCCTTTAAAATCTCATTTGTCCAGAAAGAGCAAATGCTGAATAACTCCCATGTACAAGCTCCAAAAAATCTCAAACTTCTCAGGCAACGTAATAGTCACGGCCTGAAAACATCTATATGACAAAATTCAGTTATACATATAGCGCCACCTAGTGGTTACAATAAATGTCATACTTTACGTTTTTAGCTACTGTGCTGAGCTCGTTGAAGGGATCCAGTTGAAAATTGGTCAGAAAAGCCTTAAGATATTGATGATGCCCCACACCGAATATTGTAACTTTTCGCCAAAGGGCGTGGCCGCTACGGTGACGCAAAATCTGAAGATATTTCGTGACAATAAAAGCTGCATTAACTTGACTGAGATGATCCTATCTTCTCAAAATTTCACACATTTGATGAGAGTCCAGCTCTAAAGACATCTACTAACTTACATTTCATCTAACTGATAGTGCCACCTAGTGGCAATTTTTTTTTTTTAACGAATTTTCTTCTACGTTTTTCTCCAAACACGTTAACTGGACCTACCTCATATTTGCTCAGATGAGGGTTTCGGCCTTCATGGTGTCACAACACGAAGGTTGTGAGTTTTCGCGAATTGCTGTGGGTGTGGCTAAGCGCTGTTCGCCAAGAAAACGCCAGTTTTGAGGGTCTAAACATGCACAGAAACTCATGAAACTTGGCACACATATCTGGCCTGGTACAATGAGCAATATTTTATTGTTGATTGTGCTATTTTTACAAAAATGACTCAATAGCGCCCCCTAGAAGTTTTTAACGAAGCAGCCCCGGTTGTACGTTTAAGCAAAAACGACGAATATTTTTAGGTGTATGAGGGAGCCCAAGACCTACAAAAAAAGTCTCTTGTACCCATATGCTAAAATGAACAGGAAGTGAGCTACGAATTTTTGAATGTCCCATTTTTGACGATTTTTGCAGATTCACAGGGGGCAGACTTTTGCCCACTTCTCCTACATGTTTCATCCGACTGAGTTAAGACTTGGCCTGGACCATGTCAAGACCTGAGCCAACGACAGGAGGAAAAATTTTGACTTGTCAAAATACTATATGATGAGGGCGGGGCATCAAAATTTGTGTTTCGCAATGAAAAAGGATATGCTTGATAACTCCCCGGTACATGCTCCAAAAAATCCCAAACTTGACATGTATGTTTATCGTCAAGGCCTGAAGTTATCTCTATGACAACATTCAGTTATAAATACAGCGCCACCTCGCCCTTGATCCATAAAAAAAAAAATACCCCACATACGGTATTTTGTACAAAAAATGTAAACTCATTCTAAGTGTGATAACTAAGTCATTTATGAATATTCTTTTAGTTTCCACCACTCAAAATGTTCACTAGCATCAGACTTATCCAAACATATATATATTTTTATTTATTTTTGATAGCCTTAATGGACATTAAAAGCAATATCGTGAATGAAGGATATGCTTAATAACTCCACGGTACATGCTCCAAGAAAAAATCCCACACTTGACATGTATGCTTATAATCAAGGCCTGAAGGTATCTCTATGACAACATTCAGTTATAAATACAGCGCCACCTAGCCCTTGAGGCTTATATAAAAAAAAAAAAAAAAATACCCCACATACGGTATTTTGTACAAAAAATGTACACTCATTCTAAGTGTGATAACTAAGTCATTTATGAATATTCTTTTAGTTTCCACCACTCAAATTGTTCACTGGCTTCACACCGATCCAAACGTATGTACGTTTCCATTTTGTTTTATTAGGGCCCGAGCAGCGACCGCTGCGAGGTCCCTATTGTTTTTGTAAAAATTATTCTTCTTCTTCTTCTTCTTCTTCTTCTTCTTCTTCTTCTTTATTCTCCGCAAACGATCGCGATTTTGGGTACCTAAACATTCACGAAAACTCACCGAACTTTGCACACTCCTCAGGCCCGGCGAAAAATTTGATATTATTAAGTCGTCATAACAATGCGACTCGATAGCGCCCCCTAGCGTAGAAAAATAAAAACCAAGCCCGGCACGTTTGAGCTAGAGCAACAAAAATTGGCAGGCACGTGTAGCACCCCGAGACGCACAAAAAAGTCTATTGGGACCATGTAGCTAAAATGTACAGGAAGTGAGCTATGAATTTTTTTATGTCCAATTTTGGCCTATTTTGGCACATTCACTGTGGTCATGCTTTTTCCCCCTTTGCAAACATTTTTCATCCAATTGACTTCAAACTTGGCATTTATCATCTCAAGACCTGAGAGAAAAACTGGGCAAAACATCTTGCCTTTTTGAAATACTATATGACGGGGGCGGGGCATCAAATATTGCCTTTAAAATTTCATTTGTCCAGAAAGAGCAAATGCTTAATAACTCCCATGTTCAAGCTCCAAAAAATCTCAAACTTCTCAGGCAACGTAATAGTCACGGCCTGAAAACATCTATATGACAAAATTCAGTTATACATATAGCGCCACCTAGTGGTTACAATAAATGTCATACTTTACGTTTTTAGCTACTGTGCTGAGCTCGTTGAAGGGATCCAGTTGAAAATTGGTCAGAAAAGCCTTAAGATGTTGATCATGCCCCACACCGAATATTGTAACTTTTCGCCAAAGGGCGTGGCCGCTACGGTGACGCAAAGTCTGAAGATTTTTCGTGACAATAAAAGCTGCATTAACCTGACCGAGATGATCCTATCTTCTCAAAATTTCACACATTTGATGAGAGTCCAGCTCTAAAGACATCTACTAACTTACATTTCATCTAACTGATAGCGCCACCTAGTGGCAATTTTTTTTCTTACGAATTTTCTTCTACGTTTTTCTCCAAACACGTTAACTGGACCTACCTCATATTTGCTCAGATGAGGGTTTCGGCCTTCATGATGTCACAACACGAAGTTTGTGAGTTTTCGCGAATATCTGTGGGCGTGGCTAAGCGCTGTTAGCCAAGAAAACAACGCCAGTTTTGAGGGTCTAAACATGCACAGAAACTCCTGAAACTTGGCACACACATCTGGCCTGGTAAAATGAGCAATATTTTATTGTTGATTGTGCTATTTTTTAAAAAATGACTCAATAGCGCCCCCTCGAAATTTTTAACGAAGCAGCCCCGGTTGTACGTTTAAGCAAGAACGACGAATATTTTTAGGTGTATGAGGGAGCTCAAGACCTACAAAAAAGTCTCTTGTACCCATATGCTAAAATGAACAGGAAGTGAGCTACGAATTTTTGAATGTCCCATTTTTGACAATTTTTGCACATTCACAGGGCGCAGACTTTTGCCCACTTCTCCTACACGTTTCATCTGACTGAGTTAAGACTTGACCTGGACCATGTCAAGACCTGAGCCAACAACAGACGGAAAAATCTTGACTTTTGGAAATACTATATGATGAGGGCGGGGCATCAAAATTTGTGTTTCGCACTGAAAAAGGATATGCTTAATAACTCCCCGGTACATGCTCCAAAAAATCCCAAACTTGACATGTATGTTTATCGTCAATTCCTGAAGGTATCTCTATGACAACAATCAGTTATATATGCAGCGCCACCTAGCCCTTGAGGCATGAAAAAAAAATACCCCACTTACGGTATTTTGTACAAAAAATGTAAACTCATTCTATGTGTGATAACTAAGTCATTTAGGAATATTCTTTTACTTTCCACCACTCAAAATATTCACTGGCATCAGACCTAACCAAACACACATATTTTTGTTATTTAGTTTTATGTATTTTTGATAGCCTCTATGGACATTAAAAGCAATATCGTGAATGAAGGCTATGCTGAATAACTCCCAGGTACATATTCCAAAAAATCCCATACTTGAAATGTATATTTATAGTCAAGGCCTGAAGGTATCTCTATGACAAAATTCAGTTATAAATACAGCGCCACCTAGTCCTTGAGGCATAAAAAAAAAAAAAATGCCTCACTTACGGTATTTTTGCAAAAATTGTAAACTCATTGTAAGTGTGATAACTAAGTCATTTATGAATATTCTTTTACTTTCCACCACTCAATATGTTCACTGGTATCAGACCGATCCAAACATACATATTTTTTATTTCGTTTTTTTTTTTTTTTTTGATCGCCTCTATGGACAATAAAAGCAACATTGTGCAATGAGTACGAGCGATGATGTGTGTATATATACTTTTACTAAAAATACCAATCAGGGCAACTCATTGCCTAAAAATTAAAAAAAAGACGCTGATTTTTGCAGATCTTAACAATCACCAAAACCCATTGAGCTTGACACACTCATCACACCTGGCAAAAAAAAAAAAAATCTACATGTTTATCATGCCATTTTCAAAGAAATTCTGCTTCCAATGTGCCAGTACCCCAATGTGCAAGTTCCCCAACGTGCAAGTACCCCAACGTGGCCCGGGCTGCGAGGGCCCTTTATAGCTGCTCGCAGCTCTAGTTATTCTTCTTCTTCTTCTTCTCCGTAAACGATCGCATTTTTGAGGGCCTAAACATTTACGAAAACTCACCAAACTTTGCAGTCTCTTCGGGCCCGGCGAAAAATTTGATATTATGTAGTTGTCATAACAACGCGACTCTATAGCGCCACCTAGCGTAGAAAAATAAAAACCAATCCCGGCCCGTTTGAGCTAGAGCTACGAAAATTGGCAGGCACGTGTAGCACTACGAGACGCACAAAAAAGTCAGTGGAAGCCATTTCCTAAAATGTACAGGAAGTGAGCTATGAATTTTTTAATGTCCAATTTTGGCCTATTTTGGCACATTCACTGTGGTCATACTTTTTCCCCCTATGCAAACATTTTTCATCCCATTGACTTTAAACTTGGCATTTATCATCTCAAGACTTAAGAGAAAAACTAGGCAAAAAATCTTGCGTTTTCGAAATACTATATGACGGGGGCGGGGCATCAAATATTGCCTTTAAAATTTCATTTGTCCAGAAAGAGCAAATGCTGAATAACTCCCATGTACAAGCTCCAAAAAATCTCAAACTTCTCAGGCAACGTAATAGTCACGGCCTGAAAACACCTATATGAAAAAATTCAGTTATACATATAGCGCCACCTAGTGGTTACAATAAATGTCATACTTTACGTTTTTAGCTACTGTGCTGAGCTCGTTGAAGGGATCCAGTTGAAAATTGGTCAGAAAAGCCTTAAGATGTTGATGATGCCCCACACCGAATATTGTAACTTTTCGCCAAAGGGCGTGGCCGCTACGGTGACGCAAAGTCTGAAGATTTTTCGTGACAATAAAAGCTGCATGAACTTGACCGAGATGATCCTATCTTCTCAAAATTTCACACATTTGATGAGAGTCCAGCCCTAAAGACATCTACGAACTTATATTTCATCTAACTGATAGCGCCACCTAGTGGCAATTTTTTTTCTTACGAATTTTCTTGTACATTTTTCTCCAAACACGTTAACTGGACCAACCTCATATTTGCTCAGATGGGGGTTTCGGCCTTCATGATGTCACAACACGAAGTTTGTGAGTTTTCGCGAATTGCTGTGGGCGTGGCTAAGCACTGTTCGCCAAGAAAACAACGCTAGTTTTGATGGTCTAAACATGCGCAGAAACTCATGAAACTTGGCACACACATCTGGCCTGGCAAAATGAGCAATATTTTATCATGTATTGTCCTATTTTTACAAAAATGACTCAATAGCGCCCCCTAGAAATTTTTAACGAAGCAGCCCCGATTGTACGTTTAAGTAAGATCTACGAAAATTTTTAGGTGTATGAGGGAGTCCAAGACCTACAAAAAAGTCTCTTGGACCCATGTGCTAAAATGAACAGGAAGTGAGCTATGAATTTTTGAATGTCCCATTTTTGACGATTTTTGCACATTTTCAGGGGGCATACTTTTGCCCACTTCTCCTACACATTTCATCCGACTGACTTTAGACTTGACCTGGACCATGTCAAGACCTGAGCCAACTACAGGCAGAAAAATCTTGACTTTTGGAAATACTATATGATGAGGGCGGGGCATCAAATTTTGTGTTTCGCACTGAAAAAGGATATGCTTAATAACTCCCCGGTACATGCTCCAAAAAATCCCAAACTTGACATGTATGTTTATAGTCAAAGCCTGAAGGTATCTCTATGACAAAATTCAGTTATATATGCAGCGCCACCTAGCCCTTCAGGCGTGAAAAAAAAATACCCCACATACGGTATTTTGTACAAAAAATGTCAACTCATTCTAAGTGTGATAACTCCCATGTTCAAGCTCCAAAAAATCTCAAACTTCTCAGGCAACGTAATAGTCACGGCCTGAAAGCATCTATATGATAAAATTCAGTTATACATATAGCGCCACCTAGTGGTAACAATAAATGTCATACTTTACGTTTTTAGCTACTGTGCCGAGCTCGTTGAAGGGATCCAGTTCAAAATTGGTCAGAAAAGCCTTAAGATGTTGATCATGCCCCACACCGAATATTGTAACTTTTCGCCAAAGGGCGTGGCCGCTACGGTGACGCAAAGTCCGAAAATTTTTCGTGACAATAAAAGCTGCATGAACTTGACCGAGATGATCCTATCTTCTAAAAATTTCACACATTTGATGAGAGTCCAGCCCTTAAGACATCTACGAACTTATATTTCATCTTACTGATAGCGCCACCTAGTGGCAATTTTTTTTCTTACGAATTTTCTTGTACATTTTTCTCCAAACACGTTAACTGGACCAACCTCATATTTGCTCAGATGAGGGTTTCGGCCTTCATGATGTCACAACACGAAGTTTGTGAGTTTTCGCGAATCGCTGTGGGCGTGGCTAAGCACTGTTCCCCAAGAAAACAACGCCAGTTTTGAGGGTCTAAACATGCGCAGAAACTCATGAAACTTGGCACACACATCTGGCCTGGTAAAATGAACAATATTTTATTGTTGATTGTACTATTTTTACAAAAATGACTCAATAGCGCCCCCTAGAAATTTTTAACGAAGCAGCCTACGTTTAAGCAAGATCTACGAAAATCTTTACGTGTATGAGGGAGCCAAAGACCTACAAAAAAGTCTCTTGGACCCATATGCTAAAATGAACAGGAAGTGAGGTACGAATTTTTGAATGTCCCATTTTTGACGATTTTTGCACATTTTCAGGGGGCATACTTTTGCCCACTTCTCCTACATGTTTTATCCGACTGACTTATGACTTGACCTGGACCATGCCAAGACCTGAGCCAACAACAGACGGAAAAATCTTGACTTTTGGAAATACTATATGATGAGCGCGGGGCATCAAAATTTGTGTTTCGCACTGAAAAAGGATATGCTTAATAACTCCCCGATACATGCTCCAAAAAATCCCAAACTTGACATGTATGTTTATCGTCAAGGCCTGAAGGTATCTCTATGACAACATTCAGTTATATATGCAGCGCCACCTCGCCCTTGAGGCAAAACAAAAAAATACCCCACATACGGTATTTTGTACAAAAAATGTAAACTCATTCTAAGTGTGATAACTAAGTCATTTATGAATATTCTTTTACTTTCCACCACTCAAAATGTTCACTGGCATTAGACTTATCCAAACATGTACTTTTTTATTTATTTTTGATAGCCTCTAATGGACATTAAAAGCAATATCGTGAATGAAGGATATGCTTAATAACTCCACGGTACATGCTCCAAAAAAATCCCACACTTGACATGTATGTTTAGAGTCAAGGCTTGAAGGTATCCCTATGACAACATTCCATTATATATACAGCGCCACCTAGCCCTAGAGGCATAAAAAAAAATACACCAACTTAACGGTATTTTTACAAAAAAAAAAAAAAATCCACATGTCAAGGTTTATCATGCCATTTTCAAAGAAATTCTGCTTCCAATGTGCCGTACCTAAACTTGCCAGTACCCCAACGTGCCAGTACCCCAACGTGCAAGTACCCCAACGTGCAAGTACCCCAACGTGGCCCGGGCTGCGAGGGCCCTTTATAGCTGCTCGCAGCTCTAGTTTTTTATTTTTTTTATATTAGCCTCAAGGGCTAGGTGGCGCTGTATTTATAACTGAATGTTGTAATAGAGATACCTTCAGGCCTTGATTATAAGCATACATGTCAAGTGTGGGATTTTTTTTGGAGCATGTACCGTGGAGTTATTATGCATATCCTTCATTCACGATATTGCTTTTAATGTCCACAGAGGCTATCAAAAATAAATAAAAATATATATATGTTTGGATAAGTCTGATGCCAGTGAACATTTTGGGTGGTGGAAACTAAAAGAATATTCATAAATGACTTAGTTATCACACTTAGAATGAGTTTACATTTTTTTGTACAAAATACCGTATGTGGGGTATTTTTTTTTTATGCCTCAAGGGCTAGGTGACGCTGCATATATAACTGAATGTTGTCATAGAGATAGCTTCAGGCCTTGACGATAAACATACATGTCAAGTTTGGGATTTTTTGGAGCATGTACCGGGGAGTTATTAAGCATATCCTTTTTCAGTGCGAAACACAAATTTTGATGCCCCGCCTTCATCATATAGTATTTCGAAAGGTCAAGATTTTTCCCCCTGTCGTTGGCTCAGGTCTTGACATGGTCCAGGTCAAGTCTTAACTCAGTCAGATGAAACGTGTAGGAGAAGTGGGCAAAAGTCTGCCCCCTGTGAATATGCAAAAATCGTCAAAAATGGGACATTCAAAAATTCGTAGCTCACTTCCTGTTCATTTTAGCATATGGGTCCAAGAGACTTTTTTGTAGGTCTTGGGCTCCCTCATACACCTAAAAATTTTCGTAGATCATGCTTGAACGTACAACCGGGGCTGCTTCATTAAAAATTCCTAGGGGGCGCTATATAGTCATTTTTGTAAAAATAGCACAATCAACAATAAAATATTGTTCATTTTACCAGGCCAGATGTGTGTGCCAAGTTTCATGAGTTTCTGCGCATGTTTAGACCCTCAAAACTGGCGTTGTTTTCTTGGCGAACAGTGCTTAGCCACGCCCACAGCGATTCGCGAAAACTCACAAACTTCGTGTTGTGACATCATGAAGGCCGAATCCCTCATCTGAGCAAATATGAGGTAGGTCCAGTTAACGTGTTTGGAGAAAAACGTAGAAGAAAATTCGTAAGAAAAAAAATTGCCACTAGTTGGCGCTATCAGTAAGATGAAATATAAGTTAATAGATGTCTTTAGGGCTGGACTCTCATCAAATGTGTGAAATTTTGAGAAGATAGGATCATCTCGGTCAAGTTAATGCAGCTTTTATTGTCACGAAAAATCTTCAGACTTTGCGGCACCGGAGCGGCCACGCCCTTTGGCGAAAAGTTACAATATTCGGTGTGGGGCATGATCAACATCTTAAGGCTTTTCTGACCAATTTTCAACTGGATCCCTTCAACGAGCTCAGCGCAGTAGCTAAAAACGTAAAGTATGACATTTATTGTTACCACTAGGTGGCGCTATATGTATAACTGAATTTTATCATATAGATGTTTTCAGGCCGTGACTATTACATTGCCTGAGAAGTTTGAGATTTTTTGGAGCTTGAACATGGGAGTTATTAAGCATTTGCTCTTTCTGGGCAAATGAAATTTTAAAGGTAATATTTGATGCCCCGCCCCCATCATATAGTATTTCGAAAAGGCAAGACTTTTTGCCCAGTTGTTCTCTCACGTCTTGAGATGATAAATGCCAAGTTTGAAGTTAATTGGATGAAAAATGTTTGCAGAGGGGGAAAAAGCATGACCACAGTGAATGTGCCAAAATAGGCCAAAATCGGACATTAAAAAATTCATAGCTCATTTCCTGTACATTTTAGCTACATGGTCCCAATAGACTTTTTTGTGCAGCTCGGGGTGCTACACGTGCCTGCCAATTTTCGTTGCTCTAGCTCAAACGTGCAGGGCTTGGTTTTTATTTTTCTACGCTAGGGGGCGCTATAGAGTCGCGTTGTTATGACGACTTCATAATATCAAATTTTTTGCCGGGCCTGAGGAGTGTGCAAAGTTCGGTGAGTTTTCGTGAATGTTTAGGTACCCAAAATCGGGATCGTTTGCGGAGAATATAGAAGAAGAATAAGAATAAGAATAAGAATAAGAACTAGAGCTGCGAGCAGCTATAAAGGGCCCTCGCAACCCGGGCCACGTTGGGGTATATGCAAGTCGGGGGACTTGCACGTTGGGGTACTGTTAAATAGACAAGGACCATGGAAAATAGAAATGCATTTGCCGTGCCTTGTGTGTAAAAAGGTGCAGTAAAAGGCCAAAAATGATGCACAATTCCCAAAATAAATTCAAAAGTGTGGACTTTCTGATGTGTGTGCAAAGTTTCATGAAAAGTCGCTCGTTTGATATTCAAAACCAGCATCTGTTTATTTGAAAACATTGCATGGCACAGAGATGGTGTGTGATCAAATAAAAAGCTTTTTGATGACTCTTAATGTGGTGTCGCTGTGCAACACATATGTATTCATGACATAGTGAAGTATTGTGACAGTTTTGTAGGGTCCAGCAAACAGTAAATGTGTGACAGTTATTCAAGAAAAAATGTAGCTTTGAAGCAGGCTAACCAATGACATCATCTAAAGGGGAAAAAAGCACATGAGCAAGCATAGGTATAAGTAGAGGAGAAAAAGAGATGAAAGAAGTGCGAGAGATGGAACAGGAGAGGAATGCAGCTGTTTATGTATAGCTGTTGTAACAGGACAGATTAAATAACACTTTAACCTGGGGTTAACAGCGCCCTAGGACAGATAAACTCTTTAGTGTAAAAGTTTTCTGGGACAGATGAATCCCTTGGGGTCAAAGAGTTTGGGTTAGCACATAGTCTGTCTTAGGATAATGTAACCTCCATGGATGAATTAGTCCTAGGACGCTTTGACCTGCGGGCTAAAACTTCAGGGGGGTTAACCTGTCCTGTTATATTGTGATCATCGTCTTCGTGCATGTCCTCAGTGGCTTATTCTGTCTGTGTGGCAGCATTTGATACATCTGTAGAACAAAAAAGAATGAAGAATCATGTTAGATCTGTGAAGTTTGGTTGTCTTAGGTGTAGTTTACAGAACAGTCGTGTGCATATTTTTAGCATGGTAGTGTCTTAATACAAATGCATATTATGTAATGCA
Organism: Festucalex cinctus; assembly: GCF_051991245.1. Classification (NCBI taxonomy): domain Eukaryota; kingdom Metazoa; phylum Chordata; class Actinopteri; order Syngnathiformes; family Syngnathidae; genus Festucalex; species Festucalex cinctus. Next base: position 28,760,592 of record NC_135416.1, on the reverse strand, counting down.
CTGTATATGGATATTACAGACGTAATATTTGACGGTGATCTTATATTCATAGTTTTTGCCCGTTAATAAATAATATAGCTAGTAAGTAATAAGACACGCAAAAATGGTATAGTTGAATCCTCTGGGTCAAAAAGCAATGTTTTAGGATTGTGTGATGAAATGATGAATAAAAGTAAGGATACGACAGGTACATAAATGGTTATATATACACACGGACATATATATTTATACAGTATAACAGTGCCGCATGTATTGGTTTTAAGGAAAGAGTTGAAAAGCAGTGTTCAGAAAAAAGCATAAGACGCACAAAGTACCATTTCACTACATGTAATAAGTTGTCAAGTAGACATGTGAATTAAGTGGTTAAGATAGTGGCTACTGTGCAAGTAAGCTTCAATTGTCTCTAAAAGGTTAGCATATGTGTTCTACATGATATCAATGGCTAGACGTGCTCGTGGAGAAACATTACAAACAGAAAAACACACTAAAGGTGCCTTTAACAAACCTGTTAATAAATGAGAACTTAATACATATATGTATGGCATACTGTATATGATTGAGAAAGTTGTCCTGTTTAGTTTATGTATTGTATACTTACGGAAAAAAGTTGGCAATCTTTGCGTATGGAGATGATTAGAGGGTCTTTATCAAAAGAGAATTTGCTTGTTGATTTGTGCATGTTCTGTAGAAAAGCAAAGGAGTAGAAATAAATACAGTATCATACTTCATAAACATACAAGAAATTTGTAGCTGTATTAACCATTGTTGGTATTTGAAGTGATAATTTAGGAATAGAAGTGTAGTGATTGCAGAATTTATAGAGTGCTTACCTTGTATGACTTTGTAGATGGAAATGTCTTTTGTTGAAAGAGCTCTTTGTTGTCTACTATATATGCAAGGACAAGCATAAGTAGGTGTGGTTATGAAGTACTTGACCATTGAAATAAAGCAGTGGTATCAAATGTATGGACCGTGGTTTGGCTCAGGCCTGCAAAGGGGTTTAATGTGGCACAAGAGATAATCTTGTAAGGTACAAAAAATAATAATAATATAATAGGTATGCCTCTGAGTTTTCACAAATCTAGGTCAAGTCAAGTCATCTTTAGTTATTTTGCGCTTGAATCATCCAATCGGAAATGCTCCATAAAAAATGTATAGAGGGTGCGATTTATTGCAAATTGCACAAGAAATCTCTAAAAATTCATGTTAATGACAAGTCTGATGTGTGTGCAAAGTTTCACGAGTTTTCACACATGTATAGATAAAAAAAAACAAAGCAGCACTTTACTTGGCAACCAATGCATCGCTATAGCAGCAGCGTGCGACAAAATAAAAAACTTTCGATAAATTTGCATCTTAAACATCTTAAGATGAAACACACCAAGTTTGAACACGGTCGGATGAATTTTGTAGGAGGAGTTAAAATATGACCCCTAAAAAAGGCCACAAAAAAAGTCTACAAATCCCATCATAAATCAAAATGGCGGACTTCCTGTTTGGTTTAGCACATGGTTCCAAGAGACCTTTTTGTACATCGTGGGCTCTTATGTATGCCTCTAAATTATCATAGCGCTAGGTGAAACGTACAACCGGGAATGCTTCGTTAAAGAGGAGTTTTTTAGCTCAAAATGTGATGCCCGGCCCCTACGGGACTTCCTGTTGGGTTTAGCACATGGCACCAAGAGACTTTTTTGTACATCGTGGGCTGTTACATTTGTCTCCAAATTTTCGTAGCTCTAGCTGCTTCGTACAACTGGGAATGCTTCATTAAGAAGTAATTTTTTCCTTTGCAAACTGTGCATGCCACGGCAACAGCGTGCGACAAAATAAAAAGCTTTCAATAACTTTTCATCTTCAACATCTTAAGATGAATCACACCAAGTTTGGAGATGATCGGATAAACTCTGTAGGAGGAGTTCGTTAAAATAAGACCCCTATGAAATGGCCCAAAAAATGGCAACACGTTCCAAAGTAAATCAAAATGGCGGACTTCCTGTTCGGTTTAGCATATGGTTCAAAAAGAGTTTTTTGTACCTTGAGGGCTGTTACATATGTCTTCAAATATTGGTAACTCTAGGTGAAATGTACAGCCGGGAATGCTTCATTAAGTTAGAATTTTGAAACACAAAATTTGATGCCTCGCCTCTGGCGGACTTCCTGTTAGGTTTAGCATATGGCACCAACAGGCTTTTTTGTAGATCATAGTCTGTTACATATGTGTACCAATTTTCGTGGCTCTAGATTAAACGTACCACCGGCAATGCTTCGTTAAGTAAGAATTTTGAAACTGTAAATTTGATGCCCCGCCACCGTCATATAGTATGTCAAAAACTTTAGATTTTTTACCATGATGTTGTCCCAGGTGTTGAGATGGTACAGCCCAAGTTTGAAGTCAATCGGGTTAACCGTGTAGGAGAAGCGGGCAAAAGTATGACCCCTGTAAATGTGCAAAAATGGGCCAAAATTGGACATTCAAATACTCATACCTCACTTCCTGTCTATTTTAGGGTACACATATCAAAGAGGTTTTTGTTCATCTGGATGTGCTACAGGTGCCACACAATTTTCGTAGCCATAGGACAATCGTAGCGGGACAGGGATCCGTTAAACCTATGTAGGTGGCGCTACAGAGCCATTTTTCTGTTATCATGTATGGCGACTTTAAAATATCTAATTTTTCGCCAGACCCGATCTGCGTGTAAAGTTTGGTGAGTTTTCGTTCATGTTTAGTGCCTCAAAAATGTGGTTGTTTGCGGAAAAGAATAATAACAAAGAAGAAGAAGAAGAATAATAATAAGAATTCCTTCAGGAACAATAGGGACCTCGCAGCGGTCGCTGCTCGGGCCCTAATAAGAATAAGAATAATAATAATTTTTACAAAAACAATAGGGACCTCGCAGCGGTCGCTGCTCGGGCCCTAACTAGAGCTGCGAGCAGCTATAAAGGGCTCTCGCAGCCCGGGCCACGTTGGGGTCCTTGCACGTTGGGGTACTTGCACGTTGGGGTACTGGCACGTTGGGGTACTGGCATATTGGAAGCAAAATTTCTTTGAAAATGGCATAATAAACGTTTACATGTAGAATATTTTTTTGCCAGTGTGTGTGTCAAGCTCAACGGGTTTTGGTGATTGTTAAGACCTGCAAAAATCAGCGTCCTTTTTTATTTTTAGGCAATGAGTTGCCTTGATTGGTATTTTTTTGTAAAAGTGTATATACACATCATCGCTCGTTGTACTCATTGCACAATGTTACTTTTATTGTCCAAAGGGGCAATCAAAAATGAATAAAACAAAATGGAAACGTACATACGTTTGGATCGGTGTGAAGCCAGTGAACAATTTGAGTGGTGGAAACTAAAAGAATATTCATAAATGACTTAGTTATCACACTTAGAATGAGTGTACATTTTTTGTACAAAATACCGTATGTGGGGTATTTTTTTTTTTTTTATATATAAGCCTCAAGGGCTAGGTGGCGCTGTATTTATAACTGAATGTTGTCATAGAGATACCTTCAGGCCTTGATTATAAGCATACATGTCAAGTGTGGGATTTTTTTTTGGAGCATGTACCGTGGAGTTATTAAGCGTATCCTTCATTCACGATATTGCTTTTAATGTCCATAGAGGCTATCAAAAATAAATAAAAATATATATATGTTTGGATAAGTCTGATGCCAGTGAACATTTTGAGTGGTGGAAACTAAAAGAATATTCTTAAATGACTTAGTTATCACACTTAGAATGAGTTTACATTTTTTGTACAAAATACCGTATGTGGGGTATTTTTTTTTCATGCCTCAAGGGCTAGGTGGCGCTGCATATATAACTGAATGTTGTCATAGAGATAACTTCAGGCCTTGACGATAAACATACATGTCAAGTTTGGGATTTTTTGGAGCATGTACCGGGGAGTTATCAAGCATATCCTTTTTCATTGCGAAACACACATTTTGATGCCCCGCCCTCATCATATAGTATTTCGAAAAGTCAAAATTTTTCCCCCTGTCGTTGGCTCAGGTCTTGACATGGTCCAGGCCAAGTCTTAACTCAGTCGGATGAAACGTGTAGGAGAAGTGGGCAAAAGTCTGCCCCCTGTGAATGTGCAAAAATCGTCAAAAATGGGACATTCAAAAATTCGTAGCTCACTTCCTGTTCATTTTAGCATATGGGTCCAAGAGACTTTTTTGTAGGTCTTGGGCTCCCTCATACACCTAAAAATATTCGTCATTCTTGCTTAAACGTACAACCGGGGCTGCTTCGTTAAAAACCTCTAGGGGGCGCTATTGAGTCATTTTTGTAACAATAGCACAATCAACAATAAAATATTGCTCATTTTACCAGGCCAGATGTGTGTGCCAAGTTTCATGAGTTTCTGTGCATGTTTAGACCCTCAAAACTGGCGTTGTTTTCTTGGCGAACAGCGCTTAGCCACGCCCACAGCAATTCGCGAAAACTCACAAACTTCATGTTGTGACATCATGAAGGCCGAAACCCTCATCTGAGCAAATATGAGGTAGGTCCAGTTAACGTGTTTGGAGAAAAACGTAGAAGAAAATTCGTAAGAAAAAAAATTGCCACTAGGTGGCGCTATCAGTTAGATGAAATGTAAGTTAGTAGATGTCTTTAGAGCAGGACTCTCATCAAATGTGTGAAATTTTGAGAAGATAGGATCATCTCGGTCAGGTTAATGCAGCTTTTATTGTCACGAAAAATCTTCAGACTTTGCGTCACCGTAGCGGCCACGCCCTTTGGCGAAAAGTTACAATATTCGGTGTGGGGCATCATCAACATCTTAAGGCTTTTCTGACCAATTTTCAACTGGATCCCTTCAACGAGCTCAGCACAGTAGCTAAAAACGTAAAGTATGACATTTATTGTAACCACTAGGTGGCGCTATATGTAGAACTGAATTTTATCATATAGATGTTTTCAGGCCGTGACTATTACGTTGCCTGAGAAGTTTGAGATTTTTTGGAGCTTGTACATGGGAGTTATTCAGCATTTGCTCTTTCTGGACAAATGAAATTTTAAAGGCAATATTTGATGCCCCGCCCCTGTCATATAGTATTTCGAAAAGGCAAGACTTTTTGCCCAGCTGTTCTCTTAGGTCTTGAGATGATAAATGCCAAGTTTGAAGTCAATGGGATGAAAAATGTTTGCATAGGGGGAAAAAGCATGACCACAGTGAATGTGCCAAAATAGGCCAAAGTTGGACATTAAAAAATTCATAGCTCACTTCCTGTACATTTTAGCTACATGGTCCCAATAGACTTTTTTGTGCGTCTCGGGGTGCTACACGTGCCTGACAATTTTCGTTGCTCTAGCTCAAACGTGCCGGGCTTGGTTTTTATTTTTTCTATGCTAGGGGGCGCTATAGAGTCGCGTTGTTATAACGACTTCATAATATCAAATTTTTCGCCGGACCTGAGGAGTGTGCAAAGTTCGGTGAGTTTTCGTGAATATTTAGGTACCCAAAATCGCGATTGTTTGCGGAGAATAAATAATAATAATAATAATAATAACTAGAGCTGCGAGCAGCTATAAAGGGCCCTCGCAACCCGGGCCACGTTGGGGTACTTGCACGTCGGGGTACTGGCACGTTGGGGTACTGTCAAATAGGACAAGGACCATCTAAAATGTTTTTGACAAGCCTTGTGTGTGCAAAGTTTAATCAAAACGCAAAATATGGTGTGCAATTCCCAAAATAAATTCAAAATGGCGGACTTCCTTTTAGGTTTAGCATACGGCTACAGAATACTTTTTGTAGGTCTTAAGCTAATAGGTATGCCTCCCAGTTTTCACAAATCTAGGTCAAGTTATCTTTAGTTGTTCATCGCTTGAATCATACAATTGGAAATGCTCCATAAAAATGCATAGAGGGCGCTATTGAGCACAACGTTGGGTTACTTGCACGTCAGGGTACTGGCACGTTGGGGTACTGTTACATGGAACAAGGACCATTTAAAATGTTAGTTTTTTCCATGCCTTGTCTGTGCAAAGTTTAATGAAAAAGGCCAAAAATGATGTATAATTCCCAAAATAAAATCAAAATAGCGGTCTTCCTCTTTGGTTTGGCAAACGGCTACATAATACTTTTTTGTAGGTCTTAGGCTGATAGGGTTCTGTCCTAATTTTTAAAAATCTAGCATAATCATACAATCGGAAATGCTTCATAAAAATGTCTAGAGGGCGCTAATTATTGCAAATTGCACAATAAATCTCTGAAAATTCATGTTCATGACAAGTCTGATGTGTTTGCAAAGTTTCATGAGTTTTCATGTGTATAAAAAAAAAAAAAAAGCAGCACTTGACAAACAATGCATTGCTATGGCAACAGCGTGTTACAAAATAAAAAACTTTCGATTACTTTGCATCTTAAACATCTTAAGATGAAACACACCAAGTTTGAAGACAGTCGGATAAATTTTGTAGGAGGGGTTCGTTAAAATATGACCCCTGAAAAAGGCCACAAAAAATGGCAACAAATCCCATCATAAATCAAAATGGCAGACTTCCTGTTGGGTTTAGCAGATGGTTCCAAGAGACTTTTTTGTACATCATGGACTCTTATGTATGCCTGCAAATTATCATAGCGCTAGGTGAAACGTACAACCGGGAATGCTTCGTTAAAGAGGAGTATTTTAGCTCAAAATGTGATGCCCGGCCCCTGGGGGACTTCCTGTTGGGTTTAGCACATGGCACCAAGAGACTTTTTTGTACATCCTGGGCTGTTACATATGTCTACAATTTTTCGTCGCTCTAGCTGCTTCGTACAACTGGGAATGCTTCATTAAGAAGGATTTTTTTCCTTTGCAAAAAGTGCATGCCACGACAACAGTGTGTGACGAAATAAAAAACTTTCAATAACTTTTCATTTCCAACATCTTAAGATGAATCACACCAAGTTTGAAGATGATCGGATAAACTCTGTAGGAGGAGTTTGTTAAAATATGACCCCTATGAAATGGCCAAAAAAAATGGCAACACATTCCAAAGTAAATCAAAATGGCGGACGTCCTGTTAGGTTTAGCATATGGTTCAAAAAGAGTTTTTTGTACCTCGAGGGCTGTTATATACCTCTACAAATTTTGGTAACTCTAGGTGAAACGTACAGCCGGGTATGCTTTGTTAAAGAGGAGTTTTTTTTAGCTCAAAATGTGATGCCCGGCCCCTGGGGGACTTCCTGTTGGGTTTAGCACAGGGCACCAAGAGACTTTTTTGTACATCTTGGGCTGTTACATATGTCTACAAATTTTCGTAGCTCTAGCTGCTTCGTACAACTGGCAATGCTTCTTTAAGGATATTTTTTTCCCTTTGCAAACAGTGCATGCCATGGCAACAGCGTGCGACGAAATACAAAGCTTTCAATAACTTTTCATCTTCAACATCTTAAGATGAATCACACCAAGTTTGAAGATGATCGGATAAACACTGTAGGAGGAGTTCGTTAAAATAAGACCCCAATGAAATGGCCAAAAAAATGGCAACACGTTCCAAAATAAATCAAAATGGTGGACTTCCTGTTAGGTTTAGCATATGGTTCAAAAAGAGTTTTTTGTAGGTCATAGTCTGTTACATATGTGTACCAATTTTCGTAGCTCTAGATTAAACGTACAACCGGCAATGCCTCGTGAAGTAAGAATTTTTAAACTCTAAATTTGATGCGCCGCCGCCGTCATATAGTATATCAAAAACTTTTCATTTTTCACAATGATGTTGTCCCAGGTGTTGAGATGGTACATCCCAAGTTTGAAGTCAATCGGGTTAACCGTGTAGGAGAAGCGGGCAAAAGTATGACCCCTGTAAATGTGCAAAAATTGGCAAAAATTGGACATTTAAATACTCATACCTCACTTTCTGTCTATTTTAGGGTACACACTTCAAAGAGGTTTTTGTTCATTGGGATGTGCTACAGGTGCCACACAATTTTCATAGCCGTCGGACAATCGTAGCGGGACAGGGATCCGTTTAACCTATGTAGGGGGCGCTAAGGAGCCATTTTTCTGTTATCATGTATGGCGACTTTAAAATATCAAATTTTTCGCCAGGCCTGATGTGCGTGTAAAGTTTGGTGAGTTTTCGGTCACGTTTAGTGTCTCAAAAATGCGATTGTTTGCGGAGAAGAATAATAATAAGAACTAGAGCTGCGAGCAGCTATAAAGGGCCCTCGCAGCCCGGGCCACGTTGGGGTCCTTGCACGTTGGGGTACTTGCACGTTGGGGTACTGTCACATTGGGGTACTGGCATATTGGAAGCAAAATTTCTTTGAAAATGGCATAATAAACGTTTACATGTAGAATGTTTTATTTGCCAGTGTGTGTCAAGCTCAACGGGTTTTGGTGATTGTTAAGACCTGCAAAAATCTGCGTCCTTATTTATTTTTAGGCAATGAGTTGCCCTGATTGGTATTTTTTGTAAAAGTGTATATATACATCATCGCTCGTTGTACTCATTGCACAATGTTACTTTTATTGTCCAAAGGGGCAATCAAAAATGAATAAAACAAAATGGAAACGTACATACGTTTGGATCGGTGTGAAGCCAGTGAACAATTTGAGTGGTGGAAACTAAAAGAATATTCATAAATGACTTAGTTATCACACTTAGAATGAGTTTACATTTTTTGTACAAAATACCGAATGTTTTTTTTTTTTTATATATATTATGCCTCAAGGGCTAGGTGGCGCTGTATTTATAACTGAATGTTGTCATAGAGATACCTTCAGGCCTTGATTATAAGCATACATGTCAAGTGTGGGATTTTTTTTGGAGCATGTACCGTGGAGTTATTATGCATATCCTTCATTCACGATATTGCTTTTAATGTCCACAGAGGCTATCAAAAATAAATACAAATATATATATGTTTGGATAAGTCTGATGCCAGTGAACATTTTGAGTGGTGGAAACTAAAAGAATATTCATAAATGACTTAGTTATCACACTTAGAATGAGTTTACATTTTTTGTACAAAATACCGTATGTGGGGTATTTTTTTTTTATGCCTCAAGGGCTAGGTGACGCTGCATATATAACTGAATGTTGTCATAGAGATAGCTTCAGGCCTTGACGATAAACATACATGTCAAGTTTGGGATTTTTTGGAGCATGTACCGGGGAGTTATCAAGCATATCCTTTTTCATTGCGAAACACACATTTTGATGCCCCGCCCTCATCATATAGTATTTCGAAAAGTCAAAATTTTTCCCCCTGTCGTTGGCTCAGGTCTTGACATGGTCCAGGCCAAGTCTTAACTCAGTCGGATGAAACGTGTAGGAGAAGTGGGCAAAAGTCTGCCCCCTGTGAATGTGCAAAAATCGTCAAAAATGGGACATTCAAAAATTCGTAGCTCACTTCCTGTTCATTTTAGCATATGGGTACAAGAGACTTTTTTGTAGGTCTTGAGCTCCCTCATACACCTAAAAATATTCGTCGTTCTTGCTTAAACGTACAACCGGGGCTGCTTCGTTAAAAATTTCGAGGGGGCGCTATTGAGTCATTTTTTTAAAAATAGCACAATCAACAATAAAATATTGCTCATTTTACCAGGCCAGATGTGTGTGCCAAGTTTCAGGAGTTTCTGTGCATGTTTAGACCCTCAAAACTCGCGTTGTTTTCTTGGCTAACAGCGCTTAGCCACGCCCACAGCAATTCGCGAAAACTCACAAACTTCGTGTTGTGACATCATGAAGGCCGAAACCCTCATCTGAGCAAATATGAGGTAGGTCCAGTTAACGTGTTTGGAGAAAAACGTAGAAGAAAATTCGTAAGAAAAAAAATTGCCAGTAGGTGGCGCTATCAGTAAGATGAAATATAAGTTTGTAGATGTCTTTAGGGCTGGACTCTCATCAATTGTGTAAAATTTTGAGAAGATAGCATCATCTCGGTCAAGTTAATGCAGCTTTTGTTGTCACGAGAAATCTTCAGACTTTGCGGCACCGTAGCGGCCACGCCCTTTGGCGAAAAGTTACAATATTCGGTGTGGGGCATGATCAACATCTTAAGGCTTTTCTGACCAATTTTCAACTGGATCCCTTCAACGAGCTCAGCACAGTAGCTAAAAACGTAAAGTATGACAATTATTGTTACCACTAGGTGGCGCTACATGGATAACTGAATTTTATCATATAGATGTTTTCAGGCCGTGACTATTCAGTTGCCTGATAAGTTTGAGATTTTTTGGAGCTTGAACATGGGAGTTATTAAGCATTTGCTCTTTCTGGACAAATGAAATTTTAAAGGCAATATTTGATGCCCCGCCCCCGTCATATAGTATTTCGAAAAGGCAAGATTTTTTCCCCAGTTGTTCTCTCAGGTCTTGAGATGATAAATGCCAAGTTTGAAGTCAATTGGATGAAAAATGTTTGCAAAGGGGGAAAAAGCATGACCACAGTGAATGTGCCAAAATAGGCCAAAATTGGACATTAAAAAATTCATAGCTCACTTCCTGTACATTTTAGCTACATGGTCCCAATAGACTTTTTTTGTGCGTCTCGGGGTGCTACACGTGCCTGCCAATTTTCGTTGCTCTAGCTCAAACATGCCGGGCTTGGTTTTTATTTTTCTATGCTAGGGGGCGCTATAGAGTCGCGTTGTTATGACGACTTCATAATATCAAATTTTTCGCCGGACCTGAGGAGTGTGCAAAGTTTGGTGAGTTTTCGTAAATGTTTAGGTACCCAAAATCATGATCGTTTACGGAGAAGAAGAAGAAGAAGAAGAAGAAGAAGAATAATAATAATAATAATCCGATCGAAAAACAATAGGGACCTCGCAGCGGTAGCTGCTCGGGCCCTAATAATAATTTTTACAAAAACAATAGGGACCTCGCAGCGGTCGCTGCTCGGGCCCTAACTAGAGCTGCGAGCAGCTATAAAGGGCCCTCGCAACCCGGGCCACGTTGGGGTACTTGCACGTCGGGGTACTGGCACGTTGGGGTACTGTCAAATAGGACAAGGACCATCTAAAATGTTTTTGACAAGCCTTGTGTGTGCAAAGTTTAATCAAAACGCAAAATATGGTGTGCAATTCCCAAAATAAATTCAAAATGGTGGACTTCCTTTTAGGTTTAGCATACGGCTACAGAATACCTTTTGTAGGTCTTAAGCTAATAGGTATGCCTCCCAGTTTTCATAAATCTTGGTCAAGTCATCTTTAGTTGTGTATCGCTTGAATCATACAATTGGAAATGCTCCATAAAAATGCATAGAGGGCGCTATTGAGCACAACGTTGGGTTACTTGCACGTCAGGGTACTGGCACGTTGGGGTACTGTTACATGGAACAAGGACCATTTAAAATGTTAGTTTTTTCCATGCCTTGTCTGTGCAAAGTTTAATGAAAAAGGCCAAAAATGATGTATAATTCCCAAAATAAAATCAAAATAACAGACTTCCTCTTTGGTTTGGCAAATGGCTACATAATACTTTTTTGTAGGTCTAGCATAATCATACAATCGGAAATGCTTCATAAAAATGTCTAGAGGGCGCTATTTATTGCAAATTGCACAATAAATCTCTGAAAATTCATGTTCATGACAAGTCTGATGTGTTTGCAAAGTTTCATGAGTTTTCATGTGTATAAAAAAAAAAAAAACAGCACTTGACAAACAATGCATTGCTATGGCAACAGCGTGTTACGAAATAAAAAACTTTCGATTACTTTGCATCTTAAACATCTTAAGATGAAACACACCAAGTTTGAAGACAGTCGGATAAATTTTGTAGGAGGGGTTCGTTAAAATATGACCCCTGAAAAAGGCCACAAAAAATGGCAACAAATCCCATCATAAATCAAAATGGCAGACTTCCTGTTTGGTTTAGCACATGGTTCCAAGAGACTTTTTTTGTACATCATGGGCTCTTATGTATGCCTGCAAATTATCATAGCGCTAGGTGAAACGTACAACCGGGAATGCTTCGTTAAAGAGTTTTTTAGCTCAAAATGTGATGCCCGGCCCCTGGGGGACTTCCTGTTAGGTTAAGCACATGGCACCAAGAGACTTTTTTGTACATCCTGGACTGTTACATATGTCTACAATTTTTCGTCGCTCTAGCTGCTTCGTACAACTGGGAATGCTTAATTAATAAGATTTTTTTTCCTTTGCAAAAAGTGCATGCCACGACAACAGCGTGTGACGAAATAAAAAACTTTCAATAACTTTTCATTTTCAACATCTTAAAATGAATCACACCAAGTCAAAATGGCGGACGTCCTGTTAGGTTTAGCATATGGTTCAAAAAGAGTTTTTTGTACCTCGAGGGCTGTTATATACCTCTACAAATTTTGGTAACTCTATGTGAAACGTACAGCCGGGTATGCTTTGTTAAAGAGGAGTTTTTTAGCTCAAAATGTGATGCCCGGCCCCTGGGGGACTTCCTGTTGGGTTTAGCACAGGGCACCAAGAGACTTTTTTGTACATCTTGGGCTGTTACATATGTCTACAAATTTTCGTAGTTCTAGCTGCTTCGTACAAATGGGAATGCTTCTTTAAGGATATTTTTTTTCCTTTAAAAACAGTGCATGCCATGACAACAGTGTGCGACGAAATACAAAGCTTTCAATAACTTTTCATCTTCAACATCTTAAGATGAATCACACCAAGTTTGAAGATGATCGGATAAACACTGTAGGAGGAGTTCGTTAAAATAAGACCCCAATGAAATGGCCAAAAAAATGGCAACACGTTCCAAAATAAATCAAAATGGTGGACTTTCTGTTAGGTTTAGCATATGGTTCAAAAAGAGTTTTTTGTAGGTCATAGCCTGTTACATATGTGTACCAATTTTCGTAGTTCTAGATTAAACGTACAACCGGCAATGCTTCGTGAAGTAAGAATTTTTAAACTCTAAATTTGATGCGCCGCCACCGTCATATAGTATATCAAAAACTTTTCATTTTTCACAATGATGTTGTCCCAGGTGTTGAGATGGTACATCCCAAGTTTGAAGTCAATCGGGTTAACCGTGTAGGAGAAGCGGGCAAAAGTATGACCCCTGTAAATGTGCAAAAATTGGCAAAAATTGGACATTTAAATACTCATACCTCACTTTCTGTCTATTTTAGGGTACACACTTCAAAGAGGTTTTTGTTCATTGGGATGTGCTACAGGTGCCACACAATTTTCATAGCCGTCGGACAATCGTAGCGGGACAGGGATCCGTTTAACCTATGTAGGGGGCGCTAAGGAGCCATTTTTCTGTTATCATGTATGGCGACTTTAAAATATCAAATTTTTCGCCAGGCCTGATGTGCGTGTAAAGTTTGGTGAGTTTTCGTTCACGTTTAGTGTCTCAAAAATGCGATTGTTTGCGGAGAAGAAAAAGAAGAATAATAAGAAGAATTCCTACAAAAACAATAGGGCCTCGCAGCGGCACCGCCGCCGCCGCTGCTCGGGCCCTAATAATAATAATAATAATAATAATAATAATAATAATAATTTTTACAAAAACAATAGGGACCTCGCAGCGGTCGCTGCTCGGCCCTAACTAGAGCTGCGAGCAGCTATAAAGGGCCCTCGCAGCCCGGGCCACGTTGGGGTCCTTGCACGTTGGGGTACTTGCACGTTGGGGTACTGGCACATTGGGGTACTGGCATATTGGAAGCAAAATTTCTTTGAAAATGGCATAATAAACGTTTACATGTAGAATATTTTTTTGCCAGTGTGTGTGTCAAGCTCAACGGGTTTTGGTGATTGTTAAGACCTGCAAAAATCAGCGTCCTTTTTTATTTTTAGGCAATGAGTTGCCCTGATTGGTATTTTTTTGTAAAAGTGTATATACACATCATCGCTCGTTGTACTCATTGCACAATGTTACTTTTATTGTCTAAAGGGGCAATCAAAAATGAATAAAACAAAATGGAAACGTACATACGTTTGGATCGGTGTGAAGCCAGTGAACAATTTGAGTGGTGGAAACTAAAAGAATATTCATAAATGACTTAGTTATCACACTTAGAATGAGTTTACATTTTTTGTACAAAATACCGAATGTGTTTTTTTTTTTTATATATATTATGCCTCAAGGGCTAGGTGGCGCTGTATTTATAACTGAATGTTGTCATAGAGATACCTTCAGGCCTTGATTATAAGCATACATGTCAAGTGTGGGATTTTTTTTGGAGCATGTACCGTGGAGTTATTATGCATATCCTTCATTCACGATATTGCTTTTAATGTCCACAGAGGCTATCAAAAATAAATACAAATATATATATGTTTGGATAAGTCTGATGCCAGTGAACATTTTGAGTGGTGGAAACTAAAAGAATATTCATAAATGACTTAGTTATCACACTTAGAATGAGTTTACATTTTTTGTACAAAATACCGTATGTGGGGTATTTTTTTTTTATGCCTCAAGGGCTAGGTGACGCTGCATATATAACTGAATGTTGTCATAGAGATAGCTTCAGGCCTTGACGATAAACATACATGTCAAGTTTGGGATTTTTTGGAGCATGTACCGGGGAGTTATCAAGCATATCCTTTTTCATTGCGAAACACACATTTTGATGCCCCGCCCTCATCATATAGTATTTCGAAAAGTCAAAATTTTCCCCCCTGTCGTTGGCTCAGGTCTTGACATGGTCCAGGCCAAGTCTTAACTCAGTCGGATGAAACGTGTAGGAGAAGTGGGCAAAAGTCTGCCCCCTGTGAATGTGCAAAAATCGTCAAAAATGGGACATTCAAAAATTCGTAGCTCACTTCCTGTTCATTTTAGCATATGGGTACAAGAGACTTTTTTGTAGGTCTTGAGCTCCCTCATACACCTAAAAATATTCGTCGTTCTTGCTTAAACGTACAACCGGGGCTGCTTCGTTAAAAATTTCGAGGGGGCGCTATTGAGTCATTTTTTTAAAAATAGCACAATCAACAATAAAATATTGCTCATTTTACCAGGCCAGATGTGTGTGCCAAGTTTCAGGAGTTTCTGTGCATGTTTAGACCCTCAAAACTCGCGTTGTTTTCTTGGCTAACAGCGCTTAGCCACGCCCACAGCAATTCGCGAAAACTCACAAACTTCGTGTTGTGACATCATGAAGGCCGAAACCCTCCTCTGAGCAAATATGAGGTAGGTCCAGTTAACGTGTTTGGAGAAAAACGTAGAAGAAAATTCGTAAGGAAAAAAATTGCCACTAGGTGGCGCTATCAGTTAAATGAAATGTAAGTTAGTAGATGTCTTTAGAGCTGGACTCTCATCAAATGTGTGAAATTTTGAGAAGATAGGATCATCTCGGTCAAGTTAATGCAGCTTTTATTGTCACGAAAAATCTTCAGACTTTGCGTCACCGTAGCGGCCACGCCCTTTGGCGAAAAGTTACAATATTCGGTGTGGGGCATGATCAACATCTTAAGGGTTTTCTGACCAATTTTCAACTGGATCCCTTCAATGAGCTCAGCACAGTAGCTAAAAACGTAAAGTATGACATTTATTGTAACCACTAGGTGGCGCTATATGTATAACTGAATTTTGTCATATAGATGTTTTCAGGCCGTGACTATTACGTTGCCTGAGAAGTTTGAGATTTTTTGGAGCTTGAACATGGGAGTTATTCAGCATTTGCTCTTTCTGGACAAATGAAATTTTAAAGGCAATATTTGATGCCCCGCCCCCGTCATATAGTATTTCGAAAAGGCAAGACTTTTTGCCCAGCTGTTCTCTTAGGTCTTGAGATGATAAATACCAAGTTTGAAGTCAATGGGATGAAAAATGTTTGCATAGGGGGAAAAAGCATGACCACAGTGAATGTGCCAAAATAGGCCAAAATTGGACATTAAAAAATTCATAGATCACTTCCTGTACATTTTAGCTACATGGTCCCAATAGACTTTTTTTGTGCGTCTCGGGGTGCTACACGTGCCTGCCAATTTTCGTTGCTCTAGCTCAAACGTGCCGGGCTTGGTTTTTATTTTTCTATGCTAGGGGGCGCTATAGAGTCGCGTTGTTATAACGACTTCATAATATCAAATTTTTCGCCGGACCTGAGGAGTGTGCAAAGTTCGGTGAGTTTTCGTGAATATTTAGGTACCCCAAATCGCAATTGTTTGCGGAGAATAAAGAAGAAGAAGAAGAAGAAGAAGAAGAAGAAGAATTTTTACAAAAACAATAGGGACCTCGCAGCGGTCGCTGCTCGGGCCCTAACTAGAGCTGCGAGCAGCTATAAAGGGCCCTCGCAGCCCGGGCCACGTTGGGGTCCTTGCACGTTGGGGTACTTGCACGTTAGGGTACTGGCACGTTGGGGTACTGGCATATTGGAAGCAAAATTTCTTTGAAAATGGCATAATAAACGTTTACATGTAGAATATTTTTTTTGCCAGTGTGTGTCAAGCTCAACGGGTTTTGGTGATTGTTAAGACCTGCAAAAATCAGCGCCCTTTTTTATTTTTAGGCAATGAGTTGCCCTGATTGGTATTTTTTGTAAAAGTGTATATAGACATCATCGCTCGTTGTACTCATTGCACAATGTTACTTTTATTGTCCAAAGGGGCAATCAAAAATGAATAAAACAAAATGGAAACGTACATACGTTTGGATCGGTGTGAAGCCAGTGAACAATTTGAGTGGTGGAAACTAAAAGAATATTCATAAATGACTTAGTCATCACACTTAGAATGAGTTTACATTTTTTTGTACAAAATACCGTATGTGGGGTATTTTTTTTTTTTTTTATATAAGCCTCAAGGGCTAGGTGGCGCTGTATTTATAACTGAATGTTGTCATAGAGATACCTTCAGGCCTTGATTATAAGCATACATGTCAAGTGTGGGATTTTTTTTTGGAGCATGTACCGTGGAGTTATTAAGCATATCCTTCATTCACGATATTGCTTTTAATGTCCATAGAGGCTATCAAAAATAAATAAAAATATATATATGTTTGGATAAGTCTGATGCCAGTGAACATTTTGAGTGGTGGAAACTAAAAAAATATTCATAAATGACTTAGTTATCACACTTAGAATGAGTGTACATTTTTTGTACAAAATACCGTATGTGGGGTATTTTTTTTCATGCCTCAAGGGCTAGGTGGCGCTGCATATATAATTGAATGTTGTCATAGAGATAACTTCAGGCCTTGACGATAAACATACATGTCAAGTTTGGGATTTTTTGGAGCATGTACCGGGGAGTTATCAAGCATATCCTTTTTCATTGTGAAACACAAATTTTGATGCCCCGCCCTCATCATATAGTATTTCGAAAAGTCAAAATTTTTCCCCCTGTCGTTGGCTCAGGTCTTGACATGGTCCAGGCCAAGTCTTAACTCAGTCGGATGAAACGTGTAGGAGAAGTGGGCAAAAGTCTGCCCCCTGTGAATGTGCAAAAATCGTCAAAAATGGGACATTCAAAAATTCGTAGCTCACTTCCTGTTCATTTTAGCATATGGGTACAAGAGACTTTTTTGTAGGTCTTGGGCTCCCTCATACACTTAAAAATATTCGTCATTCTTGCTTAAACGTACAACCGGGGCTGCTTCGTTAAAAATTTCAAGGGGGCGCTATTGAGTCATTTTTGTAAAAATAGCACAATCAACAATAAAATATTGCTCATTTTACCAGGCCAGATGTGTGTGCCAAGTTTCAGGAGTTTCTGTGCATGTTTAGACCCTCAAAACTGGCGCTGTTTTCTTGGCGAACAGCGCTTAGCCACGCCTACAGCAATTCGCGAAAACTCACAAACTTCGTGTTGTGACATCATGAAGGCCGAAACCCTCCTCTGAGCAAATATGAGGTAGGTCCAGTTAACGTGTTTGGAGAAAAACGTAGAAGAAAATTCGTAAGAAAAAAAATTGCCACTAGGTGGCGCTATCAGTTAGATGAAATGTAAGTTAGTAGATGTCTTTAGAGCTGGACTCTCTTCAAATGTGTGAAATTTTGAGAAGATAGGATCATCTCGGTCAAGTTAATGCAGCTTTTATTTTCACGAAAAATCTTCAGATTTTGCGTCACCGTAGCGGCCACGCCCTTTGACGAAAAGTTACAATATTCGGTGTGGGGCATGATCAACATCTTAAGGCTTTTCTGACCAATTTTCAAATGGATCCCTTCAACAAGCTCAGCACAGTAGCTAAAAACGTAAAGTATGACATTTATTGTAACCACTAGGTGGCGCTATATGTATAACTGAATTTTGTCATATAGATGTTTTCAGGCTGTGACTATTACGTTGCCTGAGAAGTTTGAGATTTTTTGGAGCTTGAACATGGGAGTTATTAAGCATTTGCTCTTTCTGGACAAATGAAATTTTAAAGGCAATATTTGATGCTCCGCCCCCGTCGTATAGTATTTCTAAAAGGCAAGATGTTTTGCCCAGCTGTTCTCTTAGGTCTTGAGATGATAAATGCCAAGTTTGAAGTCAATTGGATGAAAAATGTTTGCAAAGGGGGAAAAAGCATGACCACAGTGATCGTGCCAAAATAGGCCAAAATTGGACATTAAAAAATTCATAGCTCACTTCCTGTACATTTTAGCTACATGGTCCCAATAGACTTTTTTGTGCGTCTCGGGGTGCTACACGTGCCTGCCAATTTTCGTTGCTCTAGCTCAAACGTGTCGGGCTTGGTTTTTATTTTTCTACGCTAGGGGGCGCTATAGAGTCGCGTTGTTATAACGACTTCATAATATCAAATTTTTCGCCGGACCTGAGGAGTGTGCAAAGTTTGGTGAGTTTTCGTGAATATTTAGGTACCCAAAATCGCGATTGTTTGCGGAGAATAAAGAATAATAATAATAATAATAATAATAATAATAATAATAATAATAATAATAATAATAATAATAATTTTTACAAAAACAATAGGGACCTCGCAGCGGTCGCTGCTCGGGCCCTAATAATAATAATAATAATTTTTACAAAAACAATAGGGACCTCGCAGCGGTCGCTGCTCGGGCCCTAACTAGAGCTGCGAGCAGCTATAAAGGGCCCTCGCAGCCCGGGCCACGTTGGGGTACTTGCACGTTGGGGAACTTGCACATTGGGGTATTGGCACATTGGAAGCAGAATTTCTTTGAAAATGGCATGATAAACATGTGGACTTTTTTTTTTTTTTTTGCCAGGTGTGATGAGTGTGTCAAGCTCAATGGGTTTTGGTGATTGTTAAGATCTGCAAAAATCAGCGTCTTTTTTTTATTTTTAGGCAATGAGTTGCTCTGATTGGTATTTTTCGTAAAAGTATATATACACACATCATCGCTCGTACTCATTGCACAATGTTGCTTTTATTGTCCATAGAGGCGATAAAAAAATAAAATAAAACTAAATAAAAAATACGTATGTTTGGATCGGTCTGATACCAGTGAACATATTGAGTGGTGGAAAGTAAAAGAATATTCATAAATGACTTAGTTATCACACTTACAATGAGTTTACAATTTTTGCAAAAATACCGTAAGTGAGGCATTTTTTTTATGCCTCAAGGACTAGGTGGCGCTGTATTTATAACTGAATTTTGTCATAGAGATACCTTCAGGCCTTGACTCTAAATATACATTTCAAATATGGGATTTTTTGGAGCATGTACCTGGGAGTTATTAAGCATAGCCTTCATTCACGATATTGCTTTTAATGTCCATAGAGGCTATCAAAAATACATAAAACTAAATAACAAAAATATGTATGTTTGGTTAGGTCTGATGCCAGTGAATATTTTGAGTGGTGGAAGGTAAAAGAATATTCCTAAATGACTTAGTTATCACACTTAGAATGAGTTTACATTTTTTGTACAAAATACCGTAAGTGGGGTATTTTTTTTTCATGCCTCAAGGGCTAGGTGGCGCTGCATATATAACTGCATGTTGTCATAGAGATACCTTCAGGCCTTGACGATAAACATACATGTCAAGTTTGGGATTTTTTGGAGCATGTATCGGGGAGTTATTAAGCATATCCTTTTTCAGTGCGAAACACAAATTTTGATGCCCCGCCCTCATCATATAGTATTTCCAAAAGTAAAGATTTTTCCGTCTGTTGTTGGCTCAGGTCTTGGCATCGTCCAGGTCAAGTCATAAGTCAGTCGGATAAAACGTGTAGGAGAAGTGGGCAAAAGTATGCCCTCTGAAAATGTGCAAAAATCGTAAAAAATGGGACATTCAAAAATTCGTAGCTCACTTCCTGTTCATTTTAGCATATGGGTCCAAGAGACCTTTTTGTAGGTCTTTGGCTCCCTCATACACGTAAAAATTTTCGTAGATCTTGCTTAAACGTACAATCGGGGCTGCTTCGTTAAAAAATTCTAGGGGGCGCTTGAGTCATTTTTGTAAAAATAGGACAATACATGATAAAATATTGCTCATTTTGCCAGGCCAGATGTGTGTGCCAAGTTTCATGAGTTTCTGCGCATGTTTAGACCATCAAAACTGGCGTTGTTTTCTTGGCGAACAGTGCTTAGCCACGCCCACAGTGATTCGCGAAAACTCACAAACTTCGTGTTGTGACATCATGAAGGCCGAAACCCTCATCTGAGCAAATATGAGGTTGGTCCAGTTAACGTGTTTGGAGAAAAATGTACAAGACAATTCGTAAGAAAAAAAATTGCCACTAGGTGGCGCTATCAGTAAGATGAAATATAAGTACGTAGATGTATTTAGGGCTGGACTCTCATCAAATGTGTGAAATTTTGAGAAGATAGGATCATCTCGGTCAAGTTCATGCAGCTGTTATTGTCACGAAAAATCTTCAGACTTTGCGGCACCGTAGCGGCCACGCCCTTTGGCGAAAAGTTACAATATTCGGTGTGGGGCATGATCAACATCTTAAGGATTTTCTGACCAACTTTCAACTGGATCCCTTCAACGAGCTCAGCGCAGTAGCTAAAAACGTAAAGTATGACATTTATTGTAACCACTAGGTGGTGCTATATGTATAACTGAATTTTATCATATAGATGTTTTCAGGCCGTGACTATTACGTTGCCTGAGAAGTTAGAGATTTTTTGGAGCTTGAACATGGGAGTTATTAAGCATTTGCTCTTTCTGGACAAATGAAATTTTAAAGACAATATTTGATGCCCCGCCCCCGTCATATAGTATTTCTAAAAGGCAAGACTTTTTGCCCAGTTGTTCTCTCAGGTCTTGAGATGATAAATGCCAAGTTTGATGTGAATTGGATGAAAAATGTTTGCAGAGGGGGAAAAAGCATGACCACAGTGAATGTGCCAAAATAGGCCAAAATTGGACATAAAAAAATTCATAGCTCATTTCCTGTACATTTTAGCTCCATGGTCCCAATAGACTTTTTTGTGCGTCTCGGGGTGCTACACGTGCCTGCCAATTTTCGTTGCTCTAGCTCAAACGTGCCAGGCTTGATTTTTATTTTTCTACGCTAGGGGGCGCTATAGAGTCGCGTTGTTATGACGACTTCATAATATAAAATTTTTCGCCGGGCCTGAGGAGTGTGCAAAGTTTGGTGAGTTTTCGTGAATGTTTAGGTCCTCAAAAATGCGATCGTTTACGGAGAATAATAATAATAATAATAATAATAATAATAATAATAATAATAATAATTCGAACGAAAAACAATAGGGACCTCGCAGCGGTCGCTGCTCGGGCCCTAATAACTAGAGCTGCGAGCATCTATAAAGGGCCCTCGCAACCCGGGCCACATTGGGGTACTTGCACATCGGGGTACTGACATGTTGGGGTACTGTTTCATAGGAAACCGTCTAAATTGTAAATGTTTTTGCAATGCTTTGTGCTTGCAAAGTTTCATGGAAAGGCCAAAAATGATGCACAATTAACAAAATAAAATCAAAATGGTTTGGCACATGGCTATAGAATAATTTTTGTAGGTATTAGACTGATAGGTGTGCCTCCAAATATTCACACATCTAGCTGAATCATATAATCGGAAATACTTCATAAAAAATGTCTAGAGGGCGCTATTGAGCCATTTATTACAAATTGCACAACAAATCTCTAAAATATTCATGTTCTTGAGAGGTCTGATCTGTGCGCAAAGTTTTGAGTTTTCACTCATGTTTAGACTTTCAAAAAAAAAAAGCATTTTTCTTTGCAAACAATGCATCACTAGAGCAAAGGCGTGACAAACTATTTCAATAACTTTTCATCTTAAATATCTTCAGATGAAACACGCCAAAGAATGAAGACAATCTGATAAGTTTTGTAGAAAATATGAGGCCTATAAAAGGCCCCCAAAAATGGCTACAAATAGCAAAGTAAATCAAAATGGCAGACTTCCTGTTTGGTTTAGCATATGGCTTTAGAAACTTTTTTTTGTCAGTCTTAGGCTGATAGGTATCCCAATTTTTACAAATCTAGCTGAATCATACATTTCCAAAAGCTTCATAAAAATGTCTATAGGGTGCTATTGAGCCATTTATTGCAAATTGCACAAGAAATCTCTAAAATATTCATGTTTATGACAAGTCTGATGTGTGTGTAAAGTTTCATGAGTTTTCGCCCGTTTAGACAAAAAAAAAGAAGCAGCATTTTACTTGGCAAATAATGCATCGCTATGGGAACGGCTTGCGACAAAATAAAAAAACTTTCGATAACTTTGCATCTTAAACATCTTAAGATGAAACACACCAAGTTGGAAGACAGTCGGATAAATTTCGTAGGAGTTCGTTAAAATGTGACCCCTAAAAAAGGCGTAAATCAAAATGCCGGACTTCCTGTTTGGTTTAGCATATGGTTCTAAGAGACTTTTTTGTACATCGTGGGCTCTTATGTATGCCTCCAAATTATCATAGCGCTAGAAACGTACAACCGGGAATGCTTCGTTAAAGAGGAGTTTTTTAGCTCAAAATGTGATGCCCGGCCCCAAGGGACTTCCTGTTGGGTTTAGCACATGGCACCAAGAGACTTTTTTGTACATCGTGGGCTGTTATATTTGTCTCCAAATTTTCGTAGCTCTAGCTGCTTCGTACAACTGGGAATGCTTCATTAAGAAGGAATTTTTTCCTTTGCAAACTGTGCATGCCACGGCAACAGTGTGCGACGAAATAAAAAGCTTTCAATAACTTTTCATCTTCAACATCTTAAGATGAATCACACCAAGTTTGGAGATGATCGGATAAACTCTGTAGGAGGAGTTCGTTAAAATAAGACCCCTATGAAATGGCCCAAAAAATGGCAACACGTTCCAAAGTTAATCAAAATGGCGGACTTCCTGTTCGGTTTAGCATATGGTTCAAAGAGAGTACCTTGAGGGCTGTTACATATGTCTTCAAATTTTGGTAACTCGAGGTGAAATGTACAGCCGGGAATGCTTCATTAAGTTAGAATTTAGAAACACAAAATTTGATGCCTCGCCTCTGGCGGACTTCCTGTTAGGTTTAGCATATGGCACCAACAGGCTTTTTTGTAGATCATAGTCTGTTACATATGTGTACCAATTTTCATAGCTCTAGGTTAAACGTACCACCGGCAATGCTTCGTTAAGTAAGAATTTTGAAACTGTAAATTTGATGCCCCGCCACCGTCATATAGTATGTCAGAAACTTTAGATTTTTTACCATGGTGTTGTCCCAGGTCTTGAGATGGTACATCCCAAGTTTGAAGTCAATCGGATTAACCGTGTAGGAGAAGCGGACAAAAGTATGACCCCTGTAAATGTGCAAAAATTGGCCAAAATTGGACATTTAAATACTCATATCTCACTTCCTGTCTATTTTAGGGTACACAGATCAAAGAGGTTTTTGTTCATCTGGATATGCTACTGGTGCCACACAATTTTCATAGCCGTAGGACAATCGTAGCGGGACAGGGATCCGTATAAGCTATGTAGGTGGCGCTACAGAGCCATTTTTCTGTTATCATGTATGGCGACTTTGAAATATCAAATTTTTCGCCAGGCCCGATCTGCGTGTAAAGTTTGGTGAGTTTTCGTTCACGTTTAGTGTCTCAAAAATGTGATTGTTTGCGGAAAAGAATAATAACAAATAAAAAGAATAATAATAATAACTAGAGCTGCGAGCAGCTATAAAGGGCCCTCGCAACCCGGGCCACGTTGGGGTATTTGCACGTCGGGGTACTGGCATGTTGGGGTACTGTCAAATAGGAAACCATCTAAATTGTAAACGTTTTTGCCATGCTTTGTGTTTTTAAAGTTTCATGGAAAGGCCAAAAACGATGCACAATTAACAAAATAAAATCAAAATGGATTGGCACATGGCTATATAGAATACTTTTTGAATATATTCGGCATGCCTGCCAATATTCACACATCTAGCTGAATCATATAATCGGAAAGACTTCACAAAAATGTCTAGAGGGCGCTATTGAGCCATTTATTACAAATTGCACAACAAATCTCTAAATAAAATATTCATGTTCCAGACAGGTCTGGTGTGTGTGCAAAGTTTTGTGAGTTTTCACCCATATTTAGACTCTCAAAAAAGCATTTTTCTTCACAAACAATGCATGGCTACAGCAAAGGCGTGTGACAAAATAAAAAAAATCAATAACTTTTCATCTTAAATATCTTAAGATGAAACACGGCAAAGAATGAAGACGATCTGATAAGTTCTGTTGAAAATATGACCCCTATAAAAGGCCCCAAAAAATGGCTACAAATACCAAAGTAAATCAAAATGGCAGACTTCCTTTTTGATTCAGCATATGGCTTTAGAAACCTTTTTGTAAGTCTGAGGCTGATAGGTATCCCAATTTTTACAAATCTAGCTGAATCATAAAACACAAAACATTTGCAAAAGCTTCATAAAAATGTCTAGAGGGCGCTATTGAACCATTTATTGCAAATTGAATAAGAAATCTCTAAAATATTCATGCTGATGATTTGTGTGTAAAGTTTCATGAGTTTTTGCACATGTTTAGACGGGAAAAAAAAGCAGCATTTTACTTGGCAAACAATGCATCGCCATGACAACGCCGTGCGACAAAATAAATAACTTTCGATAACTTTGCATCTTAAACATCTTAAGATGAAGCACACCAAGTTTAAAGACTGTCGGATAAATTTTGTAGGAGGAGTTCGTTAAAATATGACCCCTAAAAAAGGCCACGAAAATGGCTACAAATCCCAACGTAAATCAAAATGGTGGACTTCCTGATTGGTTTAGCATATGGCTCCAAGAGACTTTTTTGTACATCCTGAGCTCTTATGTTTGCCTGCAAATTATCATAGCTTTAGGTGAAACGTACAACCGGGAATGCTTTGTCTGTTTAATCAAAACGCAAAATATGGTGTGCAATTCCAATGCATTGCTATGGCAACAGCGTGTGACAAAATAAAAAACTTTCGATTACTTTGCATCTTAAACATCTTAAGATGAAACAAACCAAGTTTGAAGACAGTCGGATAAATTTTGTAGGAGGGGTTCGTTAAAATATGACCCCTGAAAAAGGCCACAAAAAATGGCAACAAATCCCATCATAAATCAAAATGGCGGACTTCCTGTTTGGTTTAGCACATGGTTCCAAGAGACTTTTTTGTACATCGTGGGCTCTTATGTATGCCTCTAAATTATCATAGCGCTAGGTGAAACGTACAACCGGGAATGCTTTGTTAAAGAGGAGTTTTTTAGCTCAAAATGTGATGCCCAGCCCCTACGGGACTTCCTGTTGGGTTTAGCACATGGCACCAAGAGACTTTTTTTGTACATCGTGGGCTGTTACATTTGTCTCCAAATTTTCGTAGCTCTAGCTGCTTCGTACAACTGGGAATGCTTCATTAAGAAGGAATTTTTTCCTTTGCAAACTGTGCATGCCACGGCAACAGCGTGCGACGAAATAAAAAGCTTTCAATAACTTTTCATCTTCAACATCTTAAGATGAATCACACCAAGTTTGAAGATGATCGGATAAACACTGTAGGAGGAGTTCGTTAAAATAAGACCCCAATGAAATGGCCAAAAAAATGGCAACACGTTCCAAAATAAATCAAAATGGTGGACTTCCTGTTAGGTTTAGCATATGGTTCAAAAAGAGTTTTTTGTAGGTCATAGCCTGTTACATATGTGTACCAATTTTCGTAGCTCTAGATTAAACGTACAACCGGCAATGCTTCGTGAAGTAAGAATTTTTAAACTCTAAATTTGATGCGCCGCCGCCGTCATATAGTATATCAAAAACTTTTCATTTTTCACAATGATGTTGTCCCAGGTGTTGAGATGGTACATCCCAAGTTTGAAGTCAATCGGGTTAACCGTGTAGGAGAAGCGGGCAAAAGTATGACCCCTGTAAATGTGCAAAAATTGGCAAAAATTGGACATTTAAATACTCATACCTCACTTTCTGTCTATTTTAGGGTACACACTTCAAAGAGGTTTTTGTTCATTGGGATGTGCTACAGGTGCCACACAATTTTCATAGCCGTCGGACAATCGTAGCGGGACAGGGATCCGTTTAACCTATGTAGGGGGCGCTAAGGAGCCATTTTTCTGTTATCATGTATGGCGACTTTAAAATATCAAATTTTTCAACAGGCCTGATGTGCGTGTAAAGTTTGGTGAGTTTTCGTTCACGTTTAGTGTCTCAAAAATGCGATTGTTTGCGGAGAAGAAAAAGAAGAATAATAAGAAGAATTCCTACAAAAACAATAGGGCCTCGCAGCGGCACCGCCGCCGCCGCTGCTCGGGCCCTAATAAGAATTCCTTCAGGAACAATAGGGAACTCGCAGCGGTCGCTGCTCGGGCCCTAATAAGAATTCCTTGAAAAACAATAGGGCCTCGCAGCGGCACCGCCACCGCCGCTGCTCGGGCCCTAATAATTTTTACAAAAACAATAGGGACCTTGCAGCGGTCGCTGTTCGGGCCCTAATAATTCTTACAAAAACAAGAGGGACCTCGCAGCGGTCGCTGCTCGGGCCCTAATAATAATAATAATAATAATAATAACTAGAGCTGCGAGCAGCTATAAAGGGCCCTCGCAACCTGGGCCACGTTGGGGTACTTGCACGTCGGGGTACTGGCACGTTGGGGTACTGTCAAATCGGACAAGGACCATCTAAAATGTTTTTGACAAGCTTTGTGAGTGCAAAAGGCCAAAGATGGTGTGCAATTCCCAAAATAAATTCAAAATGGCGGACTTCCTTTTAGGTTTAGCATACGGCTACAGAATACTTTTTGTAGGTCTTAAGCTAATAGGTATGCCTCCCAGTTTTCACAAATCTAGGTCAAGTCATCTTTAGTTGTGTATCGCTTGAATCATACAATTGGAAATGCTCCATAAAAATGCATAGAGGGCGCTATTGAGCACAACGTTGGGTTACTTGCACGTCAGGGTACTGGCACGTTGGGGTACTGTTACATGGAACAAGGACCATTTAAAATGTTAGTTTTTTCCATGCCTTGTCTGTGCAAAGTTTAAAGGGACACTTTACTTATTGATCCATTTTTAGCAGCAAAAAGTTGCTACTTTTTCAATAATTAATTTGGTGACGTGATTATTTTTTTATGTACATTTAATAACTTTTAAACCATTGTTAAAATGAATCGAACGCCGGCATGTTTGTTACACGTGACTAAATAACCCGGATGTTTACGTCACTAGTGTGTAAACGCTACACTATGGAAGCACTCTGCAACGCAGCCGTGCATCTAGCGTCAAACCCGGAAGGATTAAACCTTATCGCTTCGAGCCAACACGACAAAATAACACTACCGAAGGAAAGTCTGCCTTGGATGTGAAAGTTGTGGCGCCAGATGGTCTTTTCGGGCACAAAATAAACTTTGACGAACGAGTGAATCAGGCGGGGGGTGAGTGGTGCTCGTGCGGGAGCTGCAGGAATGGACAATCCGCTAATGAATGTGTGCTGTCTGGAAATGAAAGAACTCGAGGATCGGTTCCTTGCGGACAATCTCAACTGCATCCTGGAACATCAGACATTCAACATGGCAATACTAAATAGACATTCTCAGGATAGCTTTGGTTGCGATGAAAGATGTGAAGAAGAAAAGTCTTGGAGGAGCAAATATCCAACAGGTAAAGTGACACACAGTACGAGCAATGCAAAACGTGTGGAACTGACGAAATATTTCAGGAAAAAGAAAAAATAGTAAAATTAAATGTATCGTCGTTACAGCACCCAACCTCCCCTAGCTGTTTTTTTTTTCTTTTTTGCGTAGCGTCCCACTGCGGTCAGGCCAGCCGCCACTCGAAAAGACGAAGTCAAGCCAGCCGCCCCAACGATTGTTAATACTGTGCATTACGGTAACGTGCCGACGTGCCCCTGCGTTGGCCACCTTCAAATGAATTATGAAATAAAACAGTCCGTGCAGTATAATAACCAATGCCCCCCCACCCCCGAAACATGCCTACCTTTCGCTTTAAATTTGCTTCGCTTCTCCGAGATCTTTCAGTGGCCGTAGTAAGACCTCGATTTGTGCCGGCTGTTGTGAGAGTGAAGGCTCCGTGTTGCTAGCAGTTGCGGCTCCTCCATCGGCTTGATTATTTCCCACGTCTGGTTCTTTAAAGATACTCGGTACTGCGTTGGGCTTTAGTATTAGGCGTGTGGCGTACCCCATCTCAAATTGTAACATATATTCGAAGTCCTCATGCCTGAAATGTTCGCTGCGCGCACGCCTGCTTGTCCTTCGGGAGGTTGACAGCACTTAGCAAACAAACCATTGTCTACTCAAGTAGCTTTTTTTTTTTTTTTTTTTTTTTTGGGGGGGGGGGGGGGGGGGGTCTCGCGGGTTTTTCCTTGCCGACGCCTTGCAAAATTTTGCAATGCAGTAAGGCATAACTGACGTTTGTGTCTTCCTCGTTGTTATGTCTGCGTGAACTACTGTTCCCCAAGCGAGTATACACACTAGTGACGTCACCACTTGGGGGCGTTGCAACACGGAAGTACTTCTATGTTGAAAAAAGTTAAATAAATCAATATAGGAGTGTATTCTTCAGCTCTTATGCATGTTTCGTAGCTATACTAACTATTTACTGCCAATCAAGCCATACATGTAAAATTAAAGGAGCCTTCCTTTAATGAAAGAGGCCAAAAATGATGTATAATTCCCAAAATAAAATCAAAATAGCGGACTTCCTCTTTGGTTTGGCAAATGGCTACATAATACTTTTTTGTAGGTATTAGGCTGATAGGGGTCTGTCCTAATTTTCACAAATCTAGCAGAATCATACAATCGGAAATACTTCATAAAAATGTCTAGAGGGCGCTATTTATTGCAAATTGCACAATAAATCTCTAAAAATTCATGTTCATGACAAGTCTGATGTGTTTGCAAAGTTTCATGAGTTTTCACACATGTATAGATAAAAAAACAAAGCAGCACTTTACTTGGCAAACAATGCATCGCT
Organism: Festucalex cinctus; assembly: GCF_051991245.1. Taxonomy (NCBI): domain Eukaryota; kingdom Metazoa; phylum Chordata; class Actinopteri; order Syngnathiformes; family Syngnathidae; genus Festucalex; species Festucalex cinctus. The sequence continues at coordinate 28,731,354 of NC_135416.1, read as the reverse complement.
ATAGCAGCAGCGTGCGACAAAATAAAAAACTTTCGATAACTTTGCATCTTAAACATCTTAAGATGAAACACACCAAGTTTGAAGACGGTCGGATGAACTTTGTACGAGGAGTTCGTTAAAATATGACCCCTGAAAAAGGCCACAAAAAATGGCAACAAATCCCATCGTAAATCAAAATGGCAGACTTCCTGTTTGGTTTAGCACATGGTTCCAAGAGACTTTTTTGTACATCGTGGGCTCTTATGTATGCCTGCAAATTATCATTTCGCTAGGTGAAACGTACAACCGGGAATGCTTCGTTAAAGAGGAGTTTTCTAGCTCAAAATGTGATGCCCGGCCCCTGGGGGACTTCCTGTTGGATTTAGCACATGGCACCAAGAGACTTTTTTTGTACATTGTGGGCTGTTACATATGTCTACAAATTTTTGTAGCTCTAGCTACTTCGTACAACTGGGAATGCTTCATTAAGAAGGATTTTTTTCCTTTGCAAAAAGTGCATGCCACGACAACAGCGTGCGACGAAATAAAGAGCTTTCAATAACTTTTCATCCTCAACATCTTAAGATGAGTCACACCAAGTTTGAAGATGATCGGATAAACTCTGTAGGAGGAGTTCGTTCAAATATGACCCCTATGAAATGGCCCAAAAAATGGCAACACATTCCAAAGTAAATCAAAATGGCGGACGTCCTGTTAGGTTTAGTATATGGTTCAAAAAGAGTTTTTTGTACCTCGAGGGCTGTTATATACCTCTACAAATTTTGGTAACTCTAGGTGAAACGTACAGCCGGGTATGCTTTGTTAAAGAGGAGTTTTTTAGCTCAAAATGTGATGCCCGGCCCCTGGGGGACTTCCTGTTGGGTTTAGCACAGGGCACCAAGAGACTTTTTTGTACATCTTGGGCTGTTACATATGTCTACAAATTTTCGTAGCTCTCGCTGCTTCGTACAAATGGGAATGCTTCTTTAAGGATATTATTTTTCCTTTGCAAACAGTGCATGCCATGACAACAGCGTGCGACGAAATACAAAGCTTTCAATAACTTTTCATCTTCAACATCTTAAGATGAATCACACCAAGTTTGAAGATGATCGGATAAACACTGTAGGAGGAGTTCGTTAAAATAAGACCCCAATGAAATGGCCAAAAAAATGGCAACACGTTCCAAAATAAATCAAAATGGCGGACTTCCTGTGAGGTTTAGCATATGGTTCAAAAAGAGTTTTTTGTAGGTCATAGCCTGTTACATATGTGTACCAATTTTCGTAGCTCTAGATTAAACGTACAACCGGCAATGCTTCGTGAAGTAAGAATTTTTAAACTCTAAATTTCATGCGTCGCCGCCGTCATATAGTATATCAAAAACTTTAGATTTTTTATAATGATGTTGTCCCAGGTGTTGAGATGGTCCATCCCAAGTTTGAAGTCAATCGGGTTAACCGTGTAGTAGAAGCGGGCAAAAGTATGACCCCTGTAAATGTGCAAAACTGGGCCAAAATTGGACATTCAGATGATCATACCTCACTTTCTGTCTATTTTAGGGTACACACATCAAAGAGGTTTTTGTTCATCTGGATGTACTACGGGTGCCACACAATTTTCGTCGCCATAGGACAATCGTAGCGGGACAGGGATCCGTTTAACCTATGTAGGTGGCGCTATGGAGCCATTTTTCTGTTATCATGTATGGCGACTTTAAAATATCAAATTTTTCGCCAGGCCTGATGTGCGTGTAAAGTTTGGTGAGTTTTCGGTCACGTTTAGTGTCTCAAAAATGCGATTGTTTGCGGAGAAGAATAATAAGAATAAGAATAATAATAATAAGAAGAATTCCTACAAAAACAATAGGGCCTCGCAGCGGCACCGCCGCCGCCGCTGCTCGGGCCCTAATAATAATAATTTTTCCAAAAACAATAGGGACCTCGCAGCGGTCGCTGCTCGGGCCCTAATAATAATTTTTACAAAAACAATAGGGACCTCGCAGCAGTCGCTGCTCGGGCCCTAATAATTCTTACAAAAACAAGAGGGACCTCGCAGCGGTCGCTGCTCGGGCCCTAATAATAATAATAATTTTTACAAAAACAATAGGGACCTCGCAGCGGTCGCTGCTCGGGCCCTAATAATAATAATAATAATAATAATAATTTTTACAAAAACAATAGGGACCTCGCAGCGGTCGCTGCTCGGGCCCTAATAATAATAATTTTTACAAAAACAATAGGGACCTCGCAGCGGTCGCTGCTCGGGCCCTAATAATAATAATTTTTACAAAAACAATAGGGACCTCGCAGCGGTCGCTGCTCGGGCCCTAATTTTTACAAAAACAATAGGGACCTCGCAGCGGTCGCTGCTCGGGCCCTAATAATAATAATCCGATCGAAAAACAATAGGGACCTCGCAGTGGTAGCTGCTCGGGCACTAATAATAATGGGGTAAGTGAAACAGCCCATCCTGAGGCTGACAAAGAAGAACAAAACCATCAAAGAGAGAGCAGAAATGTTAAGAGTGGCCAAATCATGTATGTTTGGTACATTGTGAGGAAAAACAAAGTGCACTGGCGAGCTTGTGAACTCAAAAAGGCCTGGACATCCATGGTAGACAACAGTGGTGGTTGATCACAGAATCCTTTCCATGGTGAAATAAAACCCTTCACAACAGCCACTCAATTGACGAACACCCCCAAAAAGTAGGTGTATCAATATGCAAGTCTACCATAAAGAGAAGACATGATGAGAGTAAATACAAAGGATTCACCACGAGGTGCAAACCATTAATCAAGTCAGTCCATCTTTGGACAGATGAGACTTAATGATGAGAAGAAGAAAGTTTGGAGAAGAATTTTAACAGCTCATGATCCAAAGCACACCACATCTTCTGTAAACATTGTGGTGTTAGTGTGATGGCATGGGCATGTTTGGCTTTCAATGGCACTTGGTCACTTGTGGTTTTTGATGATAAAAGACAGAAGCAGCCAGATGAATTCTGAAGTGTATAGGGATTAGTGCTGTCAAAGTTAAAGCGTTAACTAATTAATTAATCACAAAAAATTATCGCATTAATCATGTATAAACGCAGATTAATCGCACTTTTGACTGCAAAGGATCCTTTAGCTTGACAGCGGATGGCTACGTTAAAGGTAGCACAGGTTGTGTTTGAACAATAAACATAACGTGCATTAAAGTGAAGCATTTAATAAATGTTTGCGCGTGACATTCAGAATATTTGTTCATGTCAAACTATTGGGGTCATTTTTTTTTTCCCACTTTAAATTATGCAAGTAGTTAACTGATTAGAAAAAGAGGAGGATGAGACGTCTTCTTAACATTAAATGCCGAAAAAATTAACACATAGGTGCATTTTAAATTTGGCGGGCAAAAAATGTTGATAAAAAGCCTTTTTAATAAAGCGATTAATCATGATTAATCAAAATTTTAAGATGTGATTAATGTGATTAAAAAAACACAAAAATGCTCTTTTAGTTTAAAGTTCACAATTTTGAAGTATTTCCAAACCGGTGAAGTTTTGGTGAAAAACTGCTGCAAGCTAGCGCCAGTTACAGGCAAGGAGGACTCACATAACGTCTTCCTCCTCTGCCATCGGTCGCTTGTACTCGTCTGCGTCATGAGTACTCAAGTACTTGAAAAAAGGCTGGTATCGGCCCGATACCGATACCTGGTATCGGTACTCGCCCATCCCTATTAATTATATTATAGCATGGCAAAACAAGCAAATTTAGTTGATTTTGAGGCTTCCAAACAAGGCCTTCTAGTTCTTTATGAATATAACATTAATTTGATTAATGCTAATCTCCAACCTACGTTATTTTTCCCATCATCCCTTTATATACCATGAATCATACCAACATCAAGTTGTGACACCCCTATAGTAACACCTTTTTTGAATGATGGCATGTTTTCACCTTTCATGCGACCTGACCTCACATAATCCATCATGTGACATGACAGTCTTCAAGTTTCATATTTAATAGCTCATATTTTATTTTAGTTCCATCCCACTTAAATTATAAATGATCTTGATGTGAAGCTGGGTGATATTGGCCAGTGGTACTGGCTGCAACCATATTTGTATTGGCACACAATTGTCAGTATAGAGATGGCTACAGGCTCCAAGAAAGTTCTTTTATCTGTGATTATATATGTCTGTGCAGCTGTTCCGTATCAATGAAGCCAACCAGCTGATGCAGTATGATCAGTGTCTAACCAAAGGAGGTGATAATTCAGCTGTGATCATCACACATTGTGACCAGCACCATTACACTGAATGGAGGTATTTCAAGGTAATACAAACACATCAATTACATTGTACTCTTAAAAGTACTGGGTCAAATTTTACCCAAATTGGGTTATTTGGGTATCCCAACATGTTCCTTAAGTTGGACCGACCCAGCCAGTAGTCATTTTAGATCAGTGGGGTTGGGTTATGGGCGTGACCCAGACGTGTTGGGTTACCATAATTAATCCCAAAATGGATCAAATGTGACTGTTGCTGGGTTAACTCTGACTTCGTCGCTGCATCAAATTTGACTTCATCGCTGGGTCAAATTTGACTTTGCTGCTGGGTCAAATTTGACTTTGCTGCTGGGTCAAATTTGACTTTGCTTTGGGGTCAAATTTGACTTTGCTGTATGGTGAATCTAAAAATTATTGAATTCATTGTTAAAGGGATACTTGACTCATCAAGCCATTTTCAACCGTAAGAAGATATTTTGTCTATAATTAATAAAGATCCTTCTTTATTAATGACTAATATTTTGTGCAAGGTCGTTCCAAAGGGACGGACCGGCAACTGCAAAGCCTCAATCCCCTCTAAGACTGTGCTTTGTCCTCAGTACTTACAATTGTGGTCTGCTGACCTGAGGTGTGTATGGGTGCATGAGCTCAGCGAAGTAAGGTGGGGCAAGACCATTTAGAGATTTAAAAACAAATAAAAAATCTTAAAATGGACTCTAAATTTTACGGGCAGCCATTGAAGGATATGGGTTACGTGCCCCCTCTTACGGGCACCAGTTAGGAGACGAGCAGCAGCATTTTGTACAAGCTGGAAACACTTGAGGGAGGACTGGCTGATTCCAAGGTGAAGTGCATTACAGTAATCCAGCCGAGATATAACAAAGGCATGGATTACCGTTTCTAAGTGCTGCTGAGAAATAAGATTCTTTACCTTAGCTAGCTAGCTTCCTAAGGTGAAAAAAGCTGGATTTGACAACAGCAGCAATTTTCCGGTCTAGTTTAAAATCACTGTCCATCTTAACACCCAAGTTTGAGACTGTTGGCTTCTAAATCATACCAGTCAAGAAAAGTATTTTTGTTTAGGAAGTTTGTAGTGGTTTCACAAAAACTGAGACCATCAACATAAGAGCTTGTTGCCCAAAAAATCCCCATTCCCTCAGTGTTGTTGCTTCCCTCTGACCATTCAGAAACTCAGAACGTTGTTCAAATGTGCCTTTCATGGTTTTGGTTTTTGTGAAACAACCCCCGAATGTATTTATTTTCATTTTTTTTGTTCAACTCGGTCAAGTGTCTGCAATCTGCGGCTCTGGAGCCACATGTGACTCTTTATTCCCTGTTCCCTGTGGCTCTATCCCAAAAAAAAAGAAAAGTAGAAATTGGTTTTTTTTAGGTATTTTTATTTTTTAGATAAAAAAAAAAAAAAATGTCCATGAAATTGCCAAAAATGTCAGATAATTGTATAAACAAGGCACAAAAGGAAATCTTCAAAAACTATGTAATGTCCAAAAACTAAAGACATCCCTGAAATTACCATAAAATGTTCACAAAATTACCCAAAAAGGCAGAAAATTGATTTTAGAAAATGCTAGAAAAGAGTAACCATAAACATGTCCAAAAACAAAAGAAATTGATGGTGCGCAATTCCCAAAATAAAATCAAAATGGCGGACTTCCTTTTAGGTTTAGCATACAGCTACAGAATACTTTTTGTAGGTCTTAGGCTGATAGGTATGCCTACCAATTTTTTACAAATCTAGGTGAATCATACAATCGGAAATGCTCCATAAAAATGTATAGAGGGCGCTATTGAGCACCACGTGGGGTACGTGCACGTCGGGGCACTGTTACATTGGACAAGAACGGTCTAAAATGTAAATGTTTCATGAAAAAGGCCAAAAATGATGCATAATTCCCAAAATAATATCAAAAAAGCAGACTTACTGTTAGGTTTAGCATATGGCTACACAATACTTTTTTGTAGGTCTTGGGCTGATAGGTATCTGACCCAATTTTCACAAATCTAGCATAATCATACAATCGGAAAAGCTTCATAAAAATGTCTGGAGGGCGCTATTAAGCCATTTATTGCAAATTGCAAAACAAATCACTAAAATGTTCATGTCAGGTCTGGTGTATGTGCAAATTTTCGTTAGTGTTTCATACATGTTGAGACTCAAACAAAGCAGCATTTATCTTGGCAAACAATGCATCGCTACGGCAACTGTGTGCGGCAAAATGAAAAAGCATTAGATAACTTTTCATCTTAAACATCTTAAGATGAAACACGGCAAGTTTGAAGATGATCAGAAAACTTTTGTAGGAGGAGTTTGTTAAAATATGACCCCTAAAAAGCTTGTTGCGAAAATGGGTCGTCGTTTTGACGAATTATTGATTTGCATGGTACTGAGGTAAGTTGTAATTACCTCAGTCACCTCTAGGGGCACCACGTTGGCTTAAAATATGACCCCTACAAGAAGGCCACAAAAAATGGCTCCAAATCCAAACGTAAATCAAAATGGCGGCTTCCTGTCTGGTTGAGCATGTGGCTCCAATAATAATAACAATAATAATAATAATAATAATAATTCGAACGATAAACTATAGGGACCTCGCAGCGGTCGCTGCTCGGGCCCTAATAAGAAAAATAATTCTTTCAAAAACAATAGGGCCTTGTAGCAGCACCGCCGCCGCTGCTGCTCAGGCCCTAAAGCGGTCGCTGCTTGGGCCCTAATAATAATAAAAAGAAGACTTCCTACAGAAACAAGAGGGCCTCGCAGCGGCACCGCTGCCACCGCTGCTCAGGCCCTAATAATAAATTCCTTCAGGAACTATAGGGACCTCGCAGCGGTTGCTTCTCGGGCCCTAATAATAATAAGAATTCCTTCAGAAACACAAGGGCCTCGCAGCGTCACCTTTGCCGCTGCTGCTCGGTCCCTAAAAAAGGAATAGGAAAGGCACAAGAAAATGAATGTGTAGTTATTGGATGTTGCTGTCATATTGTTGTTGTGGTGCAGCTCTAATTAGCTCTTGGGCCCTCAGTACATTAGAGTAACGCTATTTCCTTCATCACGATCTTCAAATGTGTTGTGTCTCCAGACATATTGTTTGGTTATTTATTTGACAGAAATGTTACAGACCCCTGAACTAGGTTGAAGATTTGATTAAAGACAGAAAATATTTGAAGCGATCATGTTTTTTAATAGCTACGTCATAGCATGTTGACAGAAAATGCCAATGTGTTTTTCTCAGTCTTTTTTTTTCCACTGTGCTTTCAGAATCTCCATCGCTTCACTCATGTACCAACAGGTAAATATCTGCTAATGATATGTACTTGGCTTCTTTGGGAGGAATTTAATGAAGCAACAAAATTTCTCATCTAATGTGACACCCTGCATCACCTGCATGTGATAAGTTGGTATAAAAGGGGGAGTCAATTCAAATGCTGTCGAAAGCAACAGCTCTCTCTGACCCCGTGTCTCGAATTTGATTTACAAGAAACCAGTACGCTCGAGGAAAAACAACTAATCAGAGACAGAAGGTGTGAAACATGCACTTGCCAGCACACTCATAGCAAAAATAACAAACCCATAACAATTAGTTTCATAATCGGGGGTGCACATAAAAGTTTGGGCGTGGTTCTCAAATGAGCACCAAAGGTTGTTGTTTGGTGCTCATTTTTCTTTTTTTTGTCTTTCTTAACCGATCCACCACCCTCATTGATTCACATATGTCTTACACCATATCTGGAAAAGTAAGGTCAGTGGGCCATTTCTGGACCGTCAACAGTCTCTGCAAACTAGTTAAATAAAAACAGCTACATTCACACCAAAAGCGAGGGAGGCATTTCAGGTGGCGCGATTGCATTGTAGTCAAATGTACTTTGCACGGAACGGCGCAAAAGGGTGTGGGGGGGCGTTTTAGGAGCGGTGGGACGTGGTGCGGTGAGGCGAAAATACGCGTATTCATGTCGAAAAGCCACACTTTCGCATGTTCACCAATAATGAAAATTGGAATTTTTTTTGCGTTTCGTCTCACGGTAGCCAATCGGCTTTGAGTAGGGGCTACGTCACAAACTCACCCAGAGCGCAACAACACGGTTAGCCGGGCCGAATAGTGAGCAAGGAAGTAGCATACTGAGTGCTTTGAGGGAGGAGGGGGATTTAGCCTGGTAGTCCTAAGAACGGCAACAATTGGTCTGTGTCAGCACACTTTAAAAATAGATTTAAAAAATATGGATATGGATACTGTAGATGTATTGTTTTAGTTTTTTTGTTTTTTTTGTTTTTTTGGGGGGGGGATGCTAATTCAGTGATTTAATGTAATATCGTCACCTACTTAAAATAATTGGCCAAGTCATTTTTTTGGATTATTTTTTTTTTTTGCCTAATTTATCCATCCCCGCATGATGACTTAAAAAGACAAAATAAATTACAAATAAAATAAAATAACGAGAAAACATCCTTCCATCCATTTTCTTGACTGCTTATTCCTCACAAGGGTCGCGGGGGGTGCTGGAGCCTATCTCAGCTGGCTTTGGGCAGCGGGCAGGATACACCCTTGACTGGTTGCCAGGCAATCGCAGGGCACACAAAGACGAACAACCATCCACACTCACAAGCACACCTAGGGACAATTAAGAGCGCCCAATTAACCTGCCATGCATGTTTTTGGAATGTGGGAGGAGACCGGAGTACCCAGAGAAGACCCACGCGGGCACGGGGAGAACATGCAAACTCCAAACGCCGGAGCCAGGACTCGACCCGAGTCGTCAGAACTGGGAGGCGGACGTGCTAACCACTCAGCCACCGTGCCGCCCACAAGAAAACATTAAGTATTTAAAACAATTGAGTGAACATGTTAGTGTGGCCCTCGGCAACACTTCAGTTATTCACATTGATCCTATCTTTTTCCAACACAATTTGTCCACATTTTGAATGACCGTTGAAGCCACAACGCAACAAGACTAATTTGACCTTCACGTCAGCGGTATCACCGCCTTCAGCCATCGCCCAACACACTTCAACTCTAGCAGCAGTTAGCTTGAGAGCCATCAAAGTCAAGCTGGCCCCCATAATAATTGTGTGAAGGCTGGTGGCCTTCACACACGTTATTCATTCTTTCTTCTTCTTCTTCTTATTCCGCCCACTTTTATGACATGTAACTACTTTCACATAATTCATCCGATTTTCGTCATTCCAATTTTAACATATTTCAAATATTCATGACATGCTTGGGTACATTTTGTTTATTCCAAATATTCACCGTTTTTAACCACAATTTCCGATTTCATACCCGATTTTTCCCCTTTGACTTCTATTGGGAGATTTTACATTTCACATTTATTCCTACTTTTTTCATCCGATTCACTTCATGCCAACTTCAATATATTCCAGTAATTCTCGCCATGACCTCTTCCAGCTTTTTCAGTTCCAAAATTCACAATTTCCGATTACGTTGCCGATTATTCCCACATTCAACATTTTGGAGATTCTACATTTCACATTTACTTCCACATTATTCATCCGATTCACTTCATTCCAGCTTCAGTACATTCCAGTATTTCATGCTATGAGCGATTCCTACTTTTCAGTTCCAAAATTCAAAATTTCCGATTTCGTAGCCGATTATTCCCACATTATACATTTTCCATTTACTTCCACATTATTCATCCGATATACTTCATTCCAGCTTTAATATATTCCAGTAATTCACGCCATGAGCTCTTTCAGATTTTCAGTTCCAAAATTCACAATTCCCGATTTCGTTGTCGATTATTCCCACATTCTACATTTTCCATTTACTTCCACGTTATTCATCCGATTTACTTCATTCCAACTTCAGTACATTCCAGTATTTCATGCTATGAGCTATTCCAGCTTTTCAGTTCCAAAATTCACAATTTCCGATTTCGTACCCGATTATTCCCACATTCTACACTTTCTATTTACTTCCACATTATTCATACGATTTACTTCATTCCAACTTCAATATATTCCAGTAATTCACGCCATGAGCTCTTCCAGCTTTTCAGTTCCAAAATTCACAATTTCCGATTTCGTAGCCGATTATTCCCACATTCTACACTTTCCATTTACTTCCACATTCATATGATTTACTTCATTCCAACTTCAATACATTCCAGCAATTTATGCTATGAGCTATTCCAGCTTTTCATTTCCAAAATTCACAATTTCCAATTTCATAGCCGATTATTCCCACATTCTACACTTTACATTTACTTCCACATTCATCTGATTTACTTCATTCCATCTTCAATCTCTTCCAGGTTTTCAGTTACAAAATTCAAAATTTCCGATTTCGTAGCCGATTATTCCCACATTCTACACTTTCCATTCAACACCATTCAACACCATTCCATATCATTCAATATCATTCAACATTATTCCAAATCATTCCACAGGAATTCATTCAGCTCTCCAGCTTTCACACGCCATTTCTCCAGAAATGGCATTTTCTAGTTGTTCCTACTATCCAACGTGTAACAAATGTGTCAACAGTGCACACTCACTATCTTGCAACTGCATTAGTTCTAGGGTTATAAATTGAAGTAATCAAGAAAAAAACTTTTGATATTTAACAACAGCCCGGAGGTAATAACAATGTTCACTTTTAGTTCCACTTATTTTACTCTCACCTCAGTTTATTTAATTCCAGAGGTGTGGACTTGAGTCATGTGACTTGGACTCGAGTCAGACTCGAGTCATGAATTTGACGACTCAACAAAATGTTAAAAGACTTGCAACTCGACTTGGACTTGAACAACTATGAAATTGGATGCAGTATTAGATGGTATATTTTTTTACTGTCAGTCTCAAAAACATGATCAAACAATAACAATAATACTGACGGTGGTTGCCAGTGTGCTCCCACGGCCCCTCCGGCCACCACCAAACATTCATAGCATTTACATGCATTTCAGTGGGGAAAGATGATTAAGAGTGTGTCACTGAACAAATCAAACTCGTATCTCAAGGCACCACTGTATTTTCAATTGCTGCACCCAGGCCAGACTCGCGTTTGTGCATGTGTGTGCACGTGTGCATGTGCCTGCATGCATACGTGTGTGTGCATAACCTTATATGAACTCTGTTGTGTATTTAATTTGTTAAATACACATCCAAAACAAAATAGCTAAATGTAGGTTGTGATTGCTTCTACCTTATTGAATTCCTGTTTGCCAAGAAACAAGTATACAGTGCATCTGGAAAGCAGTCACAGCACTTCATTTTCCCCACATTTTACGTTAGCGCTTCATTCTAAAATAGCAGAAATAATTTCCCCCCCTCAATATTCAACATACAACACCCAATAATGACAATATGAAGGCGTTTTTTATTTTTTATTTTATTTTTTTGCCAATTTATTAAAAAAAAATTAAAACTAAGAAACTGAATGTACATAATGCACAGCCTTTGCCACAAAGTTCAACATTGAGCTCAGGTGCACAGATCATTGTTGAGGTTAATTGCTTTGAAGGCTCTGGATTTGGATTTCACTTTGCTTCATCGTTCTTTCTTTTGATCCTTGCTCTGGTTTCCTGACCTGCTGAACTTCACAACTCTGGCGAGACTGAAGTATCCGGTTAAGGTGAAGGGTATGGGATTATTATTAGGTTTCATCTGAATTTATAAGCACAAACTCACATGCACACACACACGCACACAAAAAAGAGAGCAATGATGATGACATGTTGAATCACTAAGACTGCCGAATGAACACTACTGAGCTATCAAAAAAGAAAAAAAATGCTTTGAAGGGTCCAGTGACCACAGTGGCCTCCATCATAAGTAAGTGGAAGGAGTCCCGAACCAGCAGGACTCTTTGAGCTTGCCGCCGGTCCAGACTAAGCAATTGGGGGATTAGGGTCAAGTCTTGGTCCTCTATGAAACAACCATTTCTGCAGCACTCGAGTGGCCAGATGGAATTCAGTCCTTCTAGTAAACAGCACGTGGCAACCCACCTGGAGGCAAAAGGCATCTGAAGGATTCTCAGACCATGAAAAAAAAATAACAAATCTTTGGTCTGATGAAACAAAGATTGAACTCTTTGGCCTTCAAGCCAGGCATTATATTTGGTGGAAACCAGACACCGCTCATCAACTGACCACTACCATCCCTTCAGTGAAGCATGGTGGTGACAGCATCATGAACAGGGATGATTTCCAATGGTAGGAACTTGGGATGTCACGATAAGGGCAATATTGTGATATTAAAACTGCCACAATATCGTCGTCGTCATGTTCACAATATTTAAAAGGAACACATCTGTTAAAAATGTCAGATTGATTTCCATTTGTGCAGATCTAGACCCTCTAGTGGCTATTTTATTAGTGCAATTTAATTTTCATTAGGGATGTTTTGGCCTTCTATGTTTCAAATCTATGCTAATGAAGGGGAACCTAATTTGCTTGTGAAGCGATCAATGTGTGCTTGCCTTAGCAAGTAAGTGGCTCAATATTATTAGAGATTGTATGTGGTTTATATGCATTGCTGTTATGCACAAAAGTACAATATTGTGTGTTGTTTTTTTTAGTATGAGCTCTTTTTTTTTGTTACAATATTGTGATCTTTTTTAAATATCGCCAACGCCCCCATAATATTGTGATAATTATCGTATCGTGACCTTCATATCGTGATATCGTATTATGATGTTTGGATATCGTTACATCCCTAGTAGTGTTGTTGCGATACACAGCTTTGCAGTTACGCATTACCGATACCAAGTTTTGTTTTTGTTTTTTTTCCTCAACATGAAAAAGCTGTACTGGTATTGGTTCAGAGCATTCAAGGGCCAATAGGATATCTTAGATCAGCATGTAGTGAACATTTCACATATCAGTGAATGTCGTGCAAGACACAAGATGCTGCATCCAAAATCCTATATTAGCGTTGGAATTAACTCTTTTCTTGCCATTAACGTTAATTAATGTTAACAGAAATCCCAACGAGTACTGTCATCAATGTTAATTAACGTCAACTATGTTTGTTTTTGTTTTTTCAATGGGCAACGTATTGGGCAGTTGAGTTGAGTTGAGCTCTGGTTTTATAAATGAGCCGAACATTTAAAAAGAAAAAAAAAAAAAGAAACACCCACTAAATATGGACAGCAGATGGCAGCATTGTATCTCTTTTCAATGGGGTCCCGTGTATCAAATCAAATGAATGAAAACATGGCGGATCTTAAGAAATAAAACGTTTCCAAGATGACATTAATGATCAAAGCATTTGTCACATTAAATCGAATTCACAGAGCGCCACTAAGCAAAAAATATCAGTGTAAAAGTCACTGTTCTGCAGAAAATCTACCTTTCCACAAAAAGCTTGTTTTATCCTTATTTTTTACCATTATAGCTTGGTGTCACTGAAATTTGCTATTTTCAAATGGTGATTACTAAAGACCGAAATAAGGTACAATCATACTTTTTTTTTCGAATGAGAAAATGGAATCCAATCTTTTATATGGCATCCACCATGTTTATGTAGTCATAGCATACAATATTCTGTTTGCGTTGAAAGATGAGTGAAAATACTCAAAATCGTCTGGCACTCTAGAGGCTGTCTTTCTCGTTAACGTTTGGCAGTGAAAGAGTTAATTGTATCGGCATGTTACCTGTGAGTACTCACCGATACCGATACCACTGCTTTAATGCAGTATCGGCGCCTCTGCCGATACCAGTATCGGTATCGGAACAACACTAATCCCTTGTAGGAACTGAGAAAATTCTCAGGATTGAGGGAAAGATGAATGTAACAATGTACAGAAATGTCCTTGATGAAAACCTGCTCCAGAGTGCTCAGGACCAGATCGGGGAGAAGGTTTACCTCCCAACAGCCGAAGCACACAGCCAAGACAACAATGTAATAGCTTCAGGAAAAGTTTGTGAATGTTTTTGAGTGGCCCAGCCCAGACTCTCCTTGTAGAGATTAAAAATGGCTGTGCAACAACGCTCTTGAGAGCTGCTGCAGAGTGGAATGGGTGATACAGGGTGTTCCAAAAAAGTTTTTACCCCATTTCGTAGGCCAATAATTTTGACAAGTTTTGTTGGAATGACCTCAAATTTTCACAGCTTGCGTCAAAACGTTTCAAGTTTTTGTGTGTAACGTCACACAAAACACAGCAAAGGAAGTTCTGAACGTCCTAAAAAACGCACTTGGGTTGTAATTCCAAAATATAACCTGCCACTTGGTGTTGAACATTTATGAAAATCTGTCATAGAACCAACAAATATTTGTACTTTTCTTTGTAAATGTAACCAATAAAACTTAGGACCTTCAACATAAAGTGTATTTCGTTTCATTAAGATCCATCAAGTAGTTTCCGAGATATGGGCATTTAGAATGGGGTCAACCATTTTGGAACACCCTACTTCACAAAGGTCAGTGTTGAGGGTTGTGGCATTATATTCGAAAAAGGCTCGAGGCAGTAATTACTGCCAGAGAGCAAAGATTATGAATACTTATGTGTATGTGATGTCGTTTTATTTATTTATTTATTTTTAAAATAAATTTGCAAAAGTTAAATCAAATTAAATAATCATATTGTCACTATTGGGTTTTGTGTGTCGAATTCTGAGGCATTAATGATTTGTTCAATTTTGGGAATGAGGCTGAAACAATTTAATAATTAATCTAAAGCCCCCAGAAAATAGATCACTGAGCTCCTTACAAGCAGTGGTTTTAAAATAGCTGTTTACAGTCTAAGTATATGTGAAACCTTATTTAATTATTTGATCATTATTTTATGACCTTCATCAAAAGTTTAAATGGGAGTTTTCAATCATGAAATACCTAGACTATTATGTCGGTGTAATTTAGTTTTTTCATGCATTATTGTGATTATTTCGCTACTGCTTTTAAGTATGTGTTTTTCTTTCAGGCAAATGTTTAGATCGCTCAGACCTCCTCCACAAAGTGTTCGTATCAGACTGTGACACCAGTAAAACGACTCAACAGTGGGAGATGAACAACATAGTGGCTGTATGAAGACTGCTCAACTTATACGAAGGAAACCATTTGGACGATGGTGAAGAAAATGAATTTGCACCAACCAGAACATGCATTCATGCATGTTATAAGGAACTGGGCTGATGGTCGGTCGTTTTAGATCTGAGCCATTAACTTGTCAGAATATGGCAACCTCCACCTCACCTCCATCCCAATTAGACATAAATTGAGTTTGAGTTATTGATCAAAGTTACTGGCCAAGAAATACGCCAGCTTGTCATGTGTTGGAACTGTCTTTTCTGTCGCTCTACTTTATGGTGCAGGGTTTACATTGAAAGATAAAAAAAAATTGAATATTGTGGAACAAAAATCACTACTAGTGCCGATGTGCCATGCTGTTTTATGCACACTCCAGTTTGAAAAGCATGACAAAGAGAAGTAATTCTGGGTGTACATCAAACTTGTTTTCTTAAGTGGGATACAGCCAAATCTGACCAATTCTAAGTAATTTCCTTTCTTGAAGTTGAGAACGTCTGTGTTTCCATTACCCTCAGAATTGCACAAAAAGCAAGTTGTGCAAAAACAAACTGGTAATATTAAAAACACAGGAATTTAGGGGAAAACAACTGAATATAGCAAAAAAAAAAAAAAAGTTTGGACGCTCTCATGAGTAGGGCTGGGTCTTGCCAACAACTTCACGATACGATACGTATCAAGATAGAGAGGTCACAATACGATACATATCGCGATACATATGTGAGCGGCTCTGGCAAAAGGGTCCAATATGTGTAAAAAAAAAAACTAAAAATTGAGATACTAATATATTTGAATTCTGCACTTAATTCCCTTTAAAATGTTATATCATACATGGATGTGGCTCAAAAAAATGACAAACAGCAGTTTTAATGTTGGAAAGTTGAATTTCCTAGTTTTGAGAAAAAGGGCTTTAAAGTTTTGGTACTTGCATCTTTCAAATGTCCATAGCAACCAGTACCTTAGGAAAAAGATATGAACCTGAAATGTTCAGGAACTGTTCAAATATCAGTGGAAAGTCAATTCCAATAGCAGGCAAGGCCATCGTTCGAGATTTGAACCCTTTAAATGTTTTGGAAGTTTGACCTCTCAAGAGATGAAATCAGCCTCAACTTTGAAGATCACATGCAGCATTCAATTCATTTGCTGAGGCTTTGGTTATTTTATTGTTGCTCCTTGTGGTATTTTCTTGCATAAATTAGGTCATATTACCCCAGTGGGAAATTTGATTTCATAATTTTGTGTCAATTAAAAGATTATTGCCATTTGATGTGGCCTGTGAAAAGTGCTTTATTGATAACTTTATTGATAACTTTATTGATAATCATGGATGTGATGTCTCAAATGCTTTTGAAAATGAATAAAATGAAAATGTTTTTGTTTTGTTTTGTCCCACCACCCCACTGCAAGTCATAGAGTGACACTAAACTATTGTATTTACAAGTCATTATAACCCGTGTGAATTTTGGGGCAGGCTGTCATACTGTGACTCTTTTGAGAGGACCATTTTTCATCAAGTTAAATATTTCATAGCTCATTTTTATGTTTATGTCATCCCATTTATAAGAGCATAAAGAGAAAACGTGTGGCGATATTTGCGACGTATGCAGGAAGACTTGTTTTTTTGAAGCATCAAGAAGCAGCGTGTCCAGCGTCGTATGAAATAGACAAGATCGACAAGCGATCAAACCATTACATTAGTATTTACGATACATTATGACATTAGTCTACATTGCATACTAGGCACTGATGCATGTCACAATTTTAACCGACGTGGTCTGAGTAAATTGCTCCTTAGCAGATTGCTCCGCGGGGGTATCTCTCGCTCGAGTTCAACATGGTTTAGTCAAAGTGTGTGAATTTAGCAATTCTATTTAAAAGTAGACAACGATTCATTAAGAAAACGATCCTGGAGAATATCTCTGTCTGTTTGGATGACCATTCGTTGGTAACCGGACCGATGACAACATAGCTTCTGCTCCATAAACTATTGATTGTTTGAATTATTTTTAGGGCCCGAGCAGCGACCGCTGCGAGGTCCCTATTGTTTTTCGATCGGATTATTATTAGGGCCCAAGCAGCGACCGCTGCGAGGTCCCGATTGTTTTTCGATCGTATTATTATTAGGGCCCGAGCAGCAGCAGCGGCGGTGCCGCTGCGAGGCCCTCTTGTTTTTGAAGGAATTCTTATTATTAGGGCCCGAGCAGCTACCGCTGCGAGGTCCCTATTGTTTTTCGTTCGAATTATTATTATTATTATTATTATTATTATTAGGGCCCGAGCAGTGACCGCTGCGAGGTCCCTATTGTTTTTGTAAAAATGATTATTATTATTCTTTATTCTCCGCAAACGATCGCATTTATGGGAACCTAAACATTTACGAAAACTCACCAAACTTTGCACACTCTTCAGGATTGGCGGAAAATTTGATATTATGGCGTTGTCATAACGCGACTCTACAGCGCCCCCTAGCGTAGAAAAATAAAAACCAAGCCCGGCACATTTGAGCTAGAGCAACAAAAATTGGCAGGCACGTGGAGCACCCCGAGACGCACAAAAAAAAAGTCTATTGGGACCATGTAGCTAAAATGTACAGGAAAAGAGCTATGACTTTTTTAATGTCCAATTTTGGCCTATTTTGCACATTCACTGTGGTCATGCTTTTTCCCCCTTTACAAACATTTTTCATCAAATTGACTTCAAACTTGGCATTTATCATCTCAAGACCTAAGAGAACAACTGGGCAAAACATCTTGCCTTTTCGAAATACTATATGACGGGGGCGGCGCATCAAGTATTGCCTTTAAAATTTCATTTGTCCAGAAAGAGCAAATACTTAATAACTCCCATGTTCAAGCTCCAAAAAATCTCAAACTTCTCAGGCAACGTAATAGTCACGGCCTGAAAACATCTGTATGATAAAATTCAGTTATACATATAGCGCCACCTAGTGGTAACAATAAATGTCATACTTTACGGTTTTAGCTACTGTGCTGAGCTCGTTGAAAGGATCCAGTTGATAATTGGTCAGAAAAGCCTTAAGTTGTTGATCATGCCCCACACCGAATAATGTAACTTTTGGACAAAGGGCGTGGCCGCTACGGTGCCGCAAAGTCTGAAGATTTTTCGTGAGAATAAAAGCTGCATTAACTTGACCGAGATGATCCTATCTTCTCAAAATTTCACACATTTGATGAGAGTCCAGCCCTAAAGACATCTACGAACTTATATTTCATCTTACTGATAGCGCCACCTAGTGGCAATTTTTTTTCTTACGAATTTTCTTCTACGTTTTTCTCCAAACACGTTAACTGGACCTACCTCATATTTGCTCAGATGAGGGTTTCGGCCTTCATGATGTCACAACACGAAGTTTGTGAGTTTTCGCGAATCGCTGTGGGCGTGGCTAAGCGCTGTTCGCCAAGAAAACAACGCCAGTTTTGAGGGTCTAAACATGCGCAGAAACTCATGAAACTTGGCACAGACATCTGACCTGGTAAAATGAGCAATATTTTATTGTTGTGCTATTTTTACAAAAATGACTCAATAGCGCCCCCTAGAAATTTTTAACGAAGCAGCCCCGCTTGTACGTTTAAGCAAGAACGACGAATATTTTTAGGTGTATGACGGAGCCAAAGACCTACAAAAAAGTCTCTTGGACCCATATGCTAAAATTAACAGGAAGTGAACTACGAATTTTTGATGTCCCATTTTTGACGATTTTTGCACATTTACAGGGGGCATACTTTTGCCCACTTCTCCTACACGTTTCATCCGACTGAGTTAAGACTTGACCTGGACCATGTCAAGACCTGAGCCAACGACAGGGGGAAAAATCTTGACTTTTCGAAATACTATATGATGAGGGAGGGGCATCAAAATTTGTGTTTTGCAATGAAAAATGCTTAATAACTCCCGGGTACATGCTCCAAAAAATCCCAAACTTGACATGTATGTTTATCGTCAATGCCTGAAGGTATCTCTATGACAACATTCAGTTACATATGCAGCGCCACCTTACAAAAATTTTAAACTCATTCTCAGTGTGATAACTAAGCCATTTATGAATATTCTTTTACTTTCCACCACTCAAAATGTTCACTGGCATCAGACCTATCCAAACATACGTATTTTTTTTTATTAAGTTTTATTTATTTTTGTTAGCCTCTATGGACGTTAAAAGCAGTATCGTGAATGAAGGATATGCTTAATAACTCCCCGGTACATGCTTCAAAAAATCCCAAACTTGACATGTATATTTATAGTCAAGGCGTGAAGGTATCTCTATGACAAAATTCAGTTATAAATACAACGCCACCGAGTCCTTGAGGCATAAAAAAAAATATAAAAAATACGGTATTTTGTACAAAATTTGTGAACATTGTAAGTGTTATAACTAAGTCATTTATGAATATTCTTTTACTTTCCACTACTCAAGATGTTCACTGGTATCAGACCCATCCAAACATATGTACTTTTTTATTTTGTTTTATTTATTTATGATAGCCTCTATAGACAATAAAAGCAACATCGTGCAATGAGTATGAGTGATGAGGGGTATATATACTTTTGCAAAAAATACCAATCAGGTCAACACATTCCCTAAAAATAAAAAAGGACGCTGATTTTTGCAGATCTTAACAATCACCAAAACCCATTGAGCTTGACACACACATCACACCTGGCAAAAAAAAAAATCCACATGTAAAGGTTTATCATGCCATGTTCAAAGAAATTTTGCTCCTAATATGCGAGTACCCCAACGTGCAAGTACCCCAACGTGGCCCGGGCTGCGATGGCCCTTTATAGCTGCTCGCAGCTCTAGTTCTTCTTCTTATTCTTCTTCTCCGCAAACAATCACATTTTTGAGACACTAAACGTGAACGAAAACTCACCAAACTTTACACACACCTCAGACCTGGCGAAAAATTTGATATTTTAAATCCGCCATACATGATAACAGAAAAATGGCTCAGTAGCGCCCCCTACATAGGTTAAACGGATCCCTGTCCCGCTACGATTGTCCTACGGCTACGAAAATTGCGTGGCACCTGTCGCACATCCAGATGAACAAAAACCTCTTTGATAGGTGTACCTTAAAATTGACAGGAAGTGAGGTATGAGTATTTGAATGTCCAATTTTGGCCCATTTTTGCACATTTACAGGTGTCATACTTATGCCAAAAAAAGTAAATAGGCCAGCAGTCATCAAATTTGACAGGTGCCCCGCCCCCCAACCAATCAGAAGCCGTTATTTTGAATTAAGCCCCGCCCCTTCCCGTCCCCTATCCAATCAGAAGCCGTTATTTTGAATTAATCCCTGCCCCCTTCCCGCCCCCCCTAACCAATCAGAAGCCGGGGCAGCACCTGTCAAAATTTGACAGGTCAGAAGCCGTTATATTGAATTAATCCCAGCCCCCTCTCCCCCCAGCCCTCCCCCTCTCCACCGCCTCCCCCCTCCCCGCCCTCCCCCTATTCACCACCTCCCCCTATCCGCCCTCCCCCTATCCACCGCCTCCCCCACCCCGCCCTCCCCGTGTACGGTTACTGTGTGTTTCTGACAGATAAGGTCGTGTTTTCCTGCGGTTATGGCAAAACTCGGCTCGAACCGATAAGTGTGGTTAGTATTCGTTATGAAAAAGAGGAAGCAGGCGCTATAATCTGACAGCTGACAGCTCTCCCTCAGGTCGTGCCACAGGAAGCGCCCCCCGCCCTCCGCTATCGTGTGTGTGTGTGTGTGTGTGTATATATTATATATATATATATATATATATATAATTAGCAATTACAGACGCATCCAGCAGCCAGAGAGATTGGCCTTCCTTTGTTGGTGCAATGAAAGGTGAATAAAAGTAGCCTACTATACTTCATATAGCAGCAATAAAATATCTAATATTTGCAATTGTTTATGGTTCTACAATGTACAGGTGGTGCATCGAGAAGTTGTGGGGATGGTTGGAGCTGTCAGCGAAGCGGATGGCAGCCGAAAGACATCCCACATGCAGGGACAGGCACTTATGTACATAGTTCACTTCGTTAGTTCAATAGTGCTTTATGTTCAATAAACTGTTATTTTTGTTGTCAAAAGCATTTCTGTAGTGTTGTTTTTGTTGTTTTATAGAAGGAAAACATTATTTGGATGTTTGAGCTGTCACAGAAGAAAAAATAGTGTTAAAGTCCAAGTTGTGCTTGTCCCTCGTCCAGTGGCCTTGGTGCTGCCGCGGCCTGGGGGATTCGGGGGGGGGGGGGGGGGGCTCGCTTTGCTGGGCCGTGGTTGACGGGTCTTTTCTTTGGTGGCGGTCCTTATACATGCCAGATCCATCACACCAGCATCTACTGAAACTCAAACAGAATTCGCCTCTCCTTCCCACTGCTCGTTGAATCAGTGGGTGCTGGTGTCTGTGGATCTCACTTTGCTTTATCTATCCTTCCCTCCTTCCTCTCATTAGTTTTTCCTCTGGTCACTTGAGATCTCAATTTATTGGAAGTTTGAGGTTTCTGGGGTTGGCATAAGACTCTGGTTTTGTAACCACGCAGGAGGTGTTTGATTGGTGCTGGATTTCACTTTGATGGATTGGATGTACTGGTTTCTATGGATCTCACTCTGCCTCATCGATCCTTCCCTCCGTCCTCTCTTTAGTTTTTCCTCTGGTCCCTTGAGATCTCGTTAATTTGTTGGAATTTAGAGGCTTCTGTGGTTAGCGTAAGACTTTGATTTTGTAACCATGGGTAAGGCACGAAGTGGTTGGTCGGTGCTGGATTTCACTTTATCTTTCTTTATCTTTTCTGACCTTTTTGGTCTCCTGACCATTTGAACTTCACGACTCTGGCGAGTGGTTAAGGTGAAGGGTAATGGGAGTTTTATAAGGTTATAGGTGAATTAATGAGTATAAATTTATACGTATTTGCACGCACACACACACACACACACACACACACACACACACACACACAAAAAGAAAAAAGCTAAGTTTTTAACCTGGATTTAAAAGCATTTACACTCAGGGCTGACTTCACTTCTGTTGGTAGCCTATTCCATCTGTGTGCAGCATAATAGCTAAATGCAGCTTCACCATGTTTGCTTCGAACTCTGGGTTCCACTAGTTGGCCCAAGTTTGTAGATCTCAGAGCCCTGCTGGGTTTGTACTCTGTCAGCATTTCTTGGATATATTCAGGACCCAAACCATTTAGTGATTTATAGACGAGTAGCAGAACTTTAAAATCGATTCTACAGCTGACTGGGAGCCAGTGTAAATCCTTAAGTACTGGAGTAATATGTTCTGATCTTTTTGTTTTGGTCAGAACTCGAGCAGCAGCGTTCTGAATGAGCTGCAATTGTCTCATGTTCTTTTGAGAGAGTCCAGTCAGAAGACCGTTACAGTAATCTAGTCTGCTGGAGATAAAAGCATGGATAAGCTTCTCTTGGTCTGCTTGAAGCATGCAGTCTTTCAGTCTGGATATGTTTTTCAGCTGGTAAAAGGCTGTTTTAGTGATGAATTTAATATGATTGCTGAAGGTCAGATCTGAGTCTATTAGTACCCCAAGATTTCGAACTTGGTCTTTAGTTTCTAAAGACAGTGACTCAAGCTGTTTTTTAACAGCAATCCTCTTTTCTTTATTGCCGAAAACAATGAGCTCTGTTTTGTTTTCGTTCAGCTGAAGGAAATTTTGGTTCATCCAGTTGTTAATTTGCTCTAGAGAATGACACAATACGTTAATAGAACTGCTGTCATTTGGGGACATTGATAAATACAATTGTGTGTCATCTGCATAACTATGATAGTCAACATCGGCGTTCTGAAGCATTTGTCCCAAAGGTAACATATACAGACTGAACAACAGGGGTCCAAGGACTGACCCTTGAGGAACCCCACATGTAGCCTTTCGATCATATTCAAAATTTCCAATAGTCACAAAGTAACTCCTTTCCTCCAAATAGGACCTGAACCATTTAATGACTGTTCCATTTAATCCCACCCAAGTTTCCAGCCTGTCTAACAGTATATTATGATCAATCGTGTCAAATGCTGCACTGAGGTCCAACAAGACGAGCACCGATACCTTCCCTGCATCAGTGCTCAATCTTATATCGTTCAGTACTCTAATCAGAGCTGTTTCTGTACTGTGATGAGGTCGGAAACCTGACTGGAATTTTTCCAAAAGTCCGTTTAAGCTCAAGAAATTGCTGAGTTGATTAAAAAAAACACTTTTTCAACTATTTTAGTTACGAAGGGAAGGTTTGTGATTGGTCTATAATTTGCTAGCAGGGAGACATCCAGTGTTCTCTTTTTTAGAATGGGCTTGACGGTGGCTACTTTCAGAGATTTAGGAAGCTCACCTGATTGAAGTGAACAATTAATTATTTGTTGTAAATCGATCTGAACAGATTTCACAATGGTTTTGAAAAAGCCAGATGGTATTGAGTCAAGGCGGCTCGTGGAAGGTTATAAACATAACATGCATTAAAGTGAAGCATTTAATAAATGTTTGCGTGTGACATTCAGAATATTTGTTCATGTCAAACAATTGGGGTAAAAAAAAAATCCACTTTAAATTATGCAAGTAATTAACTGATTAGAAAAAGAGGAGGATGAGACGTCTTCTTAACATTAAATGCCGAAAAAATTAACACATAGGTGCATTTTAAATTTGGCGGGCAAAAAATGTTGATAAAAAGCCTTTTTAATAAAGCGATTAATCGTGATTTATCAAAATCTTAAGATGTGGTTACTCTGATTTAAAAAAAAAATGTAATCATTTGACAGCTCTAATAGGGATATAATTCCTGCTTGGATTCAGCCAAATGCAACAAAGTTGATTGGACGGTGCTTCATAGTAGAGATGGACAATGATCCAAAGCATACTGCAAAAGCAACCCAGGATTTTTTTTAAAGCAAAGAAGTGGTATATTCTTCAATAGTTGAGTTAATCACTCAATCTCTGACCAATCGAGCATGCATTTCACTTTCTCACGGCAAAACTCAAGGCCGAAAGACATTCAAAGATACAACAACTGAAGACAGCTGCAGAAAAGGCCTAGCAAAGCATCACAAAGGAGGAAACGCAGCGTTTGGTGATGTCCATGGGTTCCAGACTTTAGGCAGTCATTGCCTGCAAAGGATTTGCAACAAAATATTGAAAAGTACCATTTTACTTTACGTTATGTTTATTTGTCCAATTACTTTTGACCCCCAGGAATAATGAGCATTTGCATAAAAATAGCTACAATTCCTACATGCTTAATTATATATTTCTGTTCAACCTCTTAAATTAAAGCTTAAAGTCTGCACTTCTTCCATTGTAGTTGTTTCAGTTTAAATCCACTGTGGTGGCATGCAGAGACCAAATCATGAAAATTGTGTCACTGTCCAAATATTTTTGGGCCTATTAACTCATCATAGTTACCACTACCATCTGTTAAAACACATTTGCGTTTTAAAAAATAAGGATGCATACATTGTTTTTTTGTCAACACCATGTGTTTTTGTCAACTCTGTCAGATGGATGCTTTTGTTGTTTATGAAAAATAAAGTTCATT